>NW_026617645.1:0-16068 GCF_000801105.2 Raphanus sativus
CACCAGGAAGTTGAATAAATCTCATAGGAGTTATGAGGAAGAAGCTATCCCACTTTCTATTCAAGTGATTCCAGATTAGCATGTTCGGACATATGGGCAATATCTTCATGATTCTTATCAAACCAGAAGAAAAAAGATGTAAGAACTTGATTTGAAACCATTATCAGTTTACAATCACCAGGAAGTTGAATAAATCTCATAGGAGTTATGAGGAAGAGCTATCCCACTTTCTATTCAGGTGATCCAGATTAGTTGTTTCGACATATGGAATACTTCTTTCATGATTCTTATCAAACCAGAAGAACAAAGATGTAAGAAGCTTGATTTGAAACCATTAATCAGTTAGAATCTCCAGGAAGTTGAATAAATCTCATAGGAGTTATGAGGAAGAAGCTACTCACTTTCTATTCAGTTGATTATTAGCATGTTCCGGACATATGGCAATATCTTCATGATTCTTATCAACCAGAAAGGATAAAAGATGTAAGAAGCTTGATTTTTAACCATTAATCAGTTTAGAATCGCCAGGAAGTTGAATAAATCTCATAGGAGTTATGAGGAAGAAGCTATCCACTTTTCTTCAGGTGATTCCAGATTAGCCTGTTCGGACATATGGCAATATCTTCATGATTCTTATCAAAACCAGAAGGAAAAAAGATGTAAGAAGCTTGATTTGAAAACCATTAATCAGTTTAGAATCGCCAGGAAGTTGAATAAATCTCATAGGAGTTATGAGGAAGAAGCTATCCCACTTTCTATTCAGGTGATTCAAATTAGCCTGTTCGGACATGGGCAATATCTTCATGATTCTTATCAAACCAGAAGGAACAAAGATGTAAAGAAGCTTGATTTGAAACCATTAATCAGTTTAGAATCACCAGGAAGTTGAATAAATCTCATAGGAGTTATAGGAAGAAGCTATCACACTTTCTATTCAGTGATTCCAGATTGGCATGTTCGGACATATGGCAATATCTTCATGATTCTTATCAAACCAGAAGGAACCAAAAGATGTAAGAAGCTTGATTTGAAACATTAATCAGTTAGAATCACCAGGAAGTTGAATAAATCTCATAGGAGTTATGAGGAAGAAGCTATCCCACTTTTATTCAGGTGATTCCAGATTGGCCTGTTCGGACATATGGCAATATCTTCATGATTCTTATCAAACCAGAAGGAACCAAGATGTAAGAAGCTTGATTTGAAACCATTAATCAGTTTAGAATCACCAGGAAGTTGAATAAATCTCATAGGAGTTATGAGGAAGAAGCTATCCCACTTTCTATTCAGGTGATTCCAAATAAGCCTTTCGGACATATGGCAATATCTTCATGATTTTATCAAACCAGAAGGAACAAAGATGTAAGAAGCTTGATTTGAAAAACCATTAATAAAGTTTAGAATCACCAGGAATTGAATAAATCTCATAGGAGTTATGAGGAAGAAGCTATCCCACTTTCTATTCAGGTGATTCCAGATTAGCCTGTTCGGACATATGGCAATATCTTCATGATTCTTATCAAACCAGAAGGAACAAAGATGTAGAAGCTTGATTTAAAACCATTAATCAGTTTAGAATCACCCAGGAAGTTGAATAAATCTCATAGGAGTTATGAGGAAGAAGCTATCCACTTTCTATTCAGGTGATTCCAGATTAGCCTGTTCGGACATATGACAATATCTTCATGATTTTTATCAAACCAGAAGGAACAAAGATGTAAGAAGCTTGATTTGAAACCATTAATCAGTTTAAAATCACCAGGAAGTTAATAAATCTCATAGGAGTTATGAGGAAGAAGCTATCCCACTTTCTATTCAGGTGATTCCAGATTGGCATGTTCGGACATATGGCAATATCTTCATGATTCTTATCAAACCAGAGGAACAAAGATGTAAGAAGCTTGATTTGAAACCATTAATCAGTTTAGAATTACCAGGAAGTTGAATAAATCTCATAGGAGTTATGAGGAAGAAGCTATCCCACTTTCTATTCAGGTGATTCCAGATTGGTCTGTTCGGACATATGGCAATATCTTCATGATTCTTATCAAACCAGAAGGAACCAAGATGTAAGAAGCTTGATTTGAAACCATTAATCAGTTTAGAATCACCAGGAAGTTGAACAAATCTCATAGGAGTTATGAAGAAGAAGCTATCCCACTTTCTATTCAGGTGATTCCAGATTAGCCTTTCGGACATATGTTAATATCTTCTTGATTCTTATCAAACCAAAAGGAACAAAGATGTAAGAAACTTGATTTTAAACCCATTAATCAGTTTAGAATCACCAGGAAGTTGAATAAATCTCATAGGAGTTATGAGGAAGAAGCTATCCCACTTTCTATTCAGGTGATTCCAGATTGGGCTGTTCGGACATATGGCAATATCTTTCATGATTCTTATCAAACCAGAAGGAACAAGATGTAAGAAGCTTGATTTAAAACCATTAATAAGTTTAGAATAACCAGGAAGTTGATAAATCTGAATAGGAGTTATGAGGAAGAAGCTATCCCACTTTCTATTCAGGTGATTCCAGATTGGCGCCTGTTCGGACATATGGCAATATCTTCATGATTCTTATCAAACAGAAGGAACAAAGATGTAAGAAACTTGATTTAAAACCATTAATCAGTTTAGAATCACCAGGAAGTTGAATAAATCTCATAGGAGTTATGAGGAAGAATTATTCCACTTTCTATTCAGGTGATTCCAGATTGGCCTGTTTCGGACATATGACAATATCTTCATGATTCTTATCAAACCAGAAGGAACAAAGATGTAAGAAGCTTGATTTGAAACCATTAATCAGTTTAGAATCACCAGGAAGTTAATAAATCTCATAGGAGTTATGAGGAAGAAGCTATCCCACTTTCTATTCAGGTGATTCCAGATTAGCCTGTTCGGACATATGGCAATATCTTCATGATTCTTATCAAACCAGAAGGAACCAAAGATGTAAGAAGCTTGATTTGAAACCATTAATCAGTTTAGAATCACCAGGAAGTTGAATAAATCTCATAGGAGTTATGAGGAAGAAGCTATCCCACTTTCTATTCAGGTGATTCCAGATTAGCCATGTTCGGACATATGGCAATATCTTCATAATTCTTATCAAACCAGAAGGAACAAAGATGTAAGAAGCTTGATTTGAAAACCATTAATCAGTTTAGAATCACCAGGAAGTTGAATAAATCTCATAGGAGTTATGAGGAAGAAGCTATCCCACTTTCTATTCAGGTGATTCCAGATTAGCATGTTCGGACATATGGCAATATCTTCATGATTCTTATCAAACCAGAAGGAACAAAGATGTAAGAAGCTTGATTTGAAACCATTAATCAGTTTAGAATCACCAGGAAGTTGAATAAATCTCATAGGAGTTATGAGGAAGAAGCTATCCCACTTTCTATTCAGGTGATTCCAAATTAGCCTGTTCGGACATATGGCAATATCTTCATGATTCTTATCAAACCAGAAGGAACAAAGATGTAAGAAACTTGATTTGAAACCATTAATCAGTTTAGAATCACCAGGAAGTTGAATAAATCTCATAGGAGTTATGAGGAAGAAGCTATCCCACTTTCTATTCAGGTGATTCCAGATTATCCTGTTCGGACATATGGCAATATCTTCATGATTCTTATCAAACCAGAAGGAACAAAGATGTAAGAAGCTTGATTTTAAACCATTAATCAGTTTAGAATCCCACGAAGTTGAATAAATCTCATAGGAGTTATGAGGAAGAAGCTATCCCACTTTCTATTCAGGTGATTCAGATTAGCCTGTTCGGACATATGGCAATATCTTCATGATTCTTATCAAACCAGAAGGAACAAAGATGTAAGAAGCTTGATTTGAAACCATTAATCAGTTTAGAATCACCAGGAAGTTGAATAAATCTCATAGGAGTTATGAGGAAGAAGCTATCCCACTTTCTATTCAGGTGATTCCAGATTAGCCTGTTCGGACATATGGCAATATCTTCATGATTCTTATCAAACCAGAAGGAACAAAGATGTAAGAAGCTTGATTTGAAACCATTAATCAGTTTAGAATCACCAGGAAGTTGAATAAATCTCATAGGAGTTATGAGGAAGAAGCTATCCACTTTCTATTCAGGTGATTCCAGATTGGCCTGTTCGGACATATGGCAATATCTTCATGATTCTTATCAAACCAGAAGGAACAAAGATGTAAGAAGCTTGATTTTGAAAACATTAATCAGTTTAGAATCACCAGGAAGTTGAATAAATCTCATAGGAGTTATGAGGAAGAAGCTATCCCACTTTCTATTCAAGTGATTCCAGATTGGCATGTTCGGACATATGGCAATATCTTCATGATTCTTATCAAACCAGAAGGAACAAAGATGTAAGAAGCTTGATTTGAAACCATTAATCAGTTTAGAATCACCAGGAAGTTGAATAAATCTCATAGGAGTTATGAGGAAGAAGCTATCCCACTTTCTATTCAGGTGATCCCCAGATTAGCCTGTTCGGACATATGGCAATATCTTCATGATTCTTATCAAACCAGAAGGAACAAAGATGTAGAAGCTTGATTTTGAAACCATTAATCAGTTTAGAATCACCAGGAAGTTGAATAAATCTCATAGGAGTTATGAGGAAGAAGCATATCCCACTTTTCTATTCAGGTGATTCCAAGATTAGCCTGTTCGGACATATGGCAATATCTTCATGATTCTTATCAAACCAGAAGGAAAAAAATGTAAGAAGCTTGATTTAAACCATTAATCAGTTTAGAATCACCAGGAAGTTGAATAAATCTCATAGGAGTTATGAGGAAGAAGCTATCCCACTTTCTATTCAGGTGATTCCAGATTAGCCTGTTCGGACAGACTTATGGCAATATCTTCATGATTCTTATCAAACCAGAAGGAACAAAGATGTAAGAAGCTTGATTTGAAACCATTAATCAGTTTAGAATCACCAGGAAGTTGAATAAATCTCATAGGAGTTATGAGGAAGAAGCTATCCCACTTTCTATTCAGGTGATTCCAGATTAGCCTGTTCGGACATATGGCAATATCTTCATGATTCTTATCAAACCAGAAGGAACAAAGATGTAAGAAGCTTGATTTGAAACCATTAATCAGTTAGAATCACCAGGAAGTTGAATAAATCTCATAGGAGTTATGAGGAAGAAGCTATCCCACTTTCTATTCAGGTGATTCCAGATTAGCATGTTCGGACATATGGCAATATCTTCATGATTCTTATCAAACCAGAGGAACAAAGATGTAAGAAGCTTGATTTGAAACCATTAATCAGTTTAGAATCACCAGGAAGTTGAATAAATCTCATAGGAGTTATGAGGGAAGAAGCTATCCCACTTTCTATTCAGGTGATTCCAGATTGGCTGTTCGGACATATGGCAATATCTTCATGATTCTTATCAAACCAGAAGGAACCAAGATGTAAGAAGCTTGATTTGAAACCATTAATCAGTTTAGAATCACCAGGAAGTTGAATAAATCTCATAGGAGTTATGAAGAAGAAGCTATCCCACTTTCTATTCAGGTGATTCCAGATTAGCCTGTTCGGACATATGGCAATATCTTCATGATTCTTATCAAACCAGAAGGAACAAAGATGTAAGAAGCTTGATTTGAAAACCATTAATCAGTTTAGAATCACCAGGAAGTTGAATAAATCTCATAGGAGTTATGAGGAAGAAGCTATCCACTTTCTATTCAGGTGATTCCAGATTGGCCTGTTCGGACATATGGCAATATCTTCATGATTCTTATCAAACCAGAAGAACAAAGATGTAAGAAGCTTGATTTGAAACCATTAATCAGTTTAGAATCACCAGGAAGTTGAATAAATCTCATAGGAGTTATGAGGAAGAAGCTATCCCACTTTCTATTCAGGTGATTCCAGATTGGCCTGTTCGGACATATGGCAATATCTTCATGATTCTTATCAAACCAGAAGGAACAAAGATGTAAGAAGCCTTGATTTGAAACCATTAATCAGTTTAGAATCACCAGGAAGTTGAATAAATCTCATAGGAGTTATGAGGAAGAAGCTATCCCACTTTCTATTCAGGTGATTCCAGATTGGCCTGTTCGGACATATGGCAATATCTTCATGATTCTTATCAAACCAGAAGGAACAAAGATGTAAGAAGCTTGATTTGAAACCATTAATCAGTTTAGAATCACCCAGGAAGTTGAATAAATCTCATAGGAGTTATGAGGAAGAAGCTATCCACTTTCTATTCAGGTGATTCCAGATTAGCCTGTTCGGACATATGGCAATATCTTCATGATTCTTATCAAACCAGAAGGAACAAAGATGTAAGAAGCTTGATTTGAAACCATTAATCAGTTTAGAATCACCAGGAAGTTGATAAAATCTCATAGGAGTTATGAGGAAGAAGATATCCACTTTCTATTCAGGTGATTCCAGATTGGCATGTCTCGGCATATGGCAATATCTTCATGATTCTTATCAAACCAGAAGGAACAAAGATGTAAGAAGCTTGATTTTGAAACCATTAATCAGTTTAGAATCACCAGGAAGTTGAATAAATCTCATAGGAGTTATGAGGAAGAAGCTATCCCACTTTCTATTCAGGTGATTCCAGATTAGCCTGTTTGGACATATGCAATATCTTCATGATTCTTATCAAACCAGAAGGAACAAAGATGTAAGAAGCTTGATTTGAAACCATTAATCAGTTTAGAATCACCAGGAAGTTGAATAAATCTCATAGGAGTTATGAGGAAGAAGCTATCCCACTTCTATTCAGGTGATTCCAGATTAGCCTGTTCGGACATATGGCAATATCTTCATGATTCTTATCAAACCAGAAGGAACAAAGATGTAAGAAGCTTGATTTGAAACCATTATCAGTTTAGAATCACCAGGAAGTTGAATAAATCTCATAGGAGTTATGAGGAAGAAGCTATCCCACTTTCTATTCAGGTGATTCCAGATTAGCCTGTTCGGACTTATTGCAATATCTTCATGATTCTCTTATCAAACCAGAAGGAACAAAGATGTAAGAAGCTTGATTTGAAACCATAATCAGTTTAGAATCACCAGGAAGTTGAATAAATCTCATAGGAGTTATGAGGAAGAAGCTATCCCACTTTCTATTCAGGTGATTCAAGATTGCCTGTTCGGACATATGGCAATATCTTCATGATTCTTATCAAACAGAAGGAACAAAGATGTAAGAAGCTTGATTTGAAACCATTAATCAGTTTAGAATCACCAGGAAGTTGAATAAATCTCATAGGAGTTATGAGGAAGAAGCTATCCCACTTTCTGTTCAGGTGATTCCAGATTAGGCCTGTTCGGACATATTGCAATATCTTCATGATTCTTATCAAACCAGAAGAACAAAGATGTAAGAAGCTTGATTTGAAAACATTAATCAGTTTAGAATCACCAGGAAGTTGAATAAATCTCATAGGAGTTATGAGGAAGAAGCTATCCCACTTTCTATTCAAGTGATTCCAGATTGGCCTTTCGGACATATTGGCAATATCTTCATGATTCTTATCAAACCAGAAGGAACAAAGATGTAAGAAGCTTGATTTGAAACCATTAATCAGTTTAGAATCACCAGGAAGTTGAATAAATCTCATAGGAGTTATGAGGAAGAAGCTATCCCACTTTCTATTCAGGTGATTCCCAGATTATGCTGTTCGGACATATGGCAATATCTTCATGATTCTTATCAATCAGAAGGAACAAAGATGTAAGAAGCTTGATTTGAAAACATTAATCAGTTTAGAATCACCAGGAAGTTGAATAAATCTCATAGGAGTTATGAGGAAGAAGCTATCCCACTTTCTATTCAGGTGATTCCAGATTAGCCTGTTCGGACATATGGCAATATCTTCATGATTCTTATCAACCAGAAGGAACAAAGATGTAAGAAGCTTGATTTTAAACCATTAATCAGTTTAGAATCACCAGGAAGTTGAATAAATCTCATAGGAGTTATGAGGAAGAAGCTATCCCACTTTCTATTCAAGTGATTCCAGATTGGCCTTTTCGGACATATGGCAATATCCTCATGATTCTATCAAACCAGAAGGAACAAAGATGTAAGAAGCTTGATTTGAAACCATTAATCAGTTTACAATCACCAGGAAGTTGAATAAATCTCATAGGAGTTATGAGGAAGAAGCTATCCCACTTTCTATTCAGGTGATCCCAGATTAGTCTGTTCGGACATATGGTAATATCTTCATGATTCTTATCAAATCAGAAGGAACAAAGATGTAAGAAGCTTGATTTGAAAACATTAATCAGTTTTAGAATCTCCAGGAAGTTGAATAAATCTCATAGGAGTTATGAGGAAGAAGCTAGCACACTTTCTATTCAGGTGATTCAAGATTAGCCTGTTCGGACATATGGCAATATCTTCATGATTCTTATCAAACCAGAAGGAAAAAAGATGTAAGAAGAAGCTTGAATTTGCATTAATCAGTTTAGAATCGCCAGGAAGTTGAAAAATCTCATAGGAGTTATGAGGAAGAAGCTATCACACTTTCTATTCAGGTGATTCAAGATTAGCCTGTTCAGACTTATGGCAATATCTTATGATTCTTATCAAACCAAAAGAACAAAGATGTAAGAAGCTTGATTTGAAACCATTAATCAGTTTAGAATCGCCAGGAAGTTGAATAAATGTCATAGAGTTATGAGGAAGAAGCTATCCACTTTCTATTCAGGTGATTCAAGATTATCCTGTTCGGACATATGGCAATATCTTCATGATTCTTATCAAACCAGAAGGAACAAAGATGTAAGAAGCTTGATTTGAAACCATTAATCAGTTTACAATCACAAGGAAGTTGAAAAATCTCATAGGAGTTATGAGGAAGAAGCTATCCCACTTTCTATTCAGGTGATTCCAGATTGGCCTGTTCGGACATATGGCAATATCTTTATGATTCTTATCAAACCAGAAGGAAAAAAGATGTAAGAAGTGTTGTAAACCAGATGGTTTATGGATTGCTCCTAACCAGATGTTTCAACAGATCGAGGTTAAACTTAACCAAGATTGTACTAAACCGAGATTGTACTAAACCGAGATTGTATTAAACCAACCATGTGTTAATGGGTTGGGCCGTGTTTCTCCTTTTATTCATAAGTGGCGACTTCTTAACTTAAGTTAAGAAAGTCTCACATTGCTTAACTTTGTAATAGGAGGCTAGACTCCAACCTATATAAGGAGAGCCTTGGTTTGCTTATGAATAATCTCTCATTCTTTCACAAACACAAAAGTGTCCGATCTCTCTCTCTCTCTCTCTCTCTCTCTCTCTCTCTGTTCGATTAGTTCTTAAGCAAGAACACTAGGATTAGAATACGTTATCAGCACGATCTTGCTCAAGATCAACCAACTCGGAGACCATCATAAACCCTAGCCGCCGCCAACTACTTCTCTCTCTAAGATCTTTTACATTCAGTTGTTTCTTAGATCTTAAACTAATCATACTTTGAATTCTTTCTTTGTTTGATTGATTAAGGTTTCTAAGAAAGGAACCAAGGAGAAGAATCAGCAAAGTAAAAGGTTAGATCTCAAAACCCTAATTTTACTTGCAACTCAAGTTTTATTTTTCGGTTTCATCTTTCTTATTTTTGAATCCGATTTTAAAAGTTGATCTAGTTCTTGTTTAAAACGTATAAATCGATTTTATAAAATCCTATAAACTCTAAAAGATCATATTTGATCAGATCCGAAATTTCTAAACCTAAACCCTAAAATTTCGGATCTCAAAACCCTAAAATCCCTCATAACTTTAGTTTTGTAAAGACAACAAGCGATACCCCTTTTAAAGGATGACACGCTATATGTCTAAACAAAACATAAGTCTATGTTTAACCAAAACTGAAAATCTGATTTGAATCTTTAAAATCTAATCCTTAAAGTTAATATCAGATTAAAAGAAACTTTAAAATTATAAGAAAAGTTTAAGCATGTGATAACATGACTTTCATTTTGTATAAGACAACAAGTGATACCCCTTATTAAAGGATGATACGCTATATGTCTAAAACAAAATTAGTCTTATGTTTCCACATTCTTTGATCAATGATCCACACCTTTGTGTGGTTAGATTTTGAATTTTTAGTCAATGATCCATACTACTTAGTATGGCTAGACAATAAGGTCAATGATAGACCATGGTCGATGATGTGTACCTTCCGGTACGACTAGACCACAGACCGTATTGGTCGATGAAGTACCTTCCGGTACAACTAGCCCACAGGCTGCATGAGTCAATGAAGTGTACCCTAGGTACGACCAAGACCATGCTCTCATCCATCTTATTTTAAAAGCAACTTGATGGATGAATTATAAGAAAATAAAAATTTCTAAAGACCTAAACACTCTGATCTTTGTTTCAGATGGCCAAAATCGCAAATTTGGATTTTGCACCTCTAACTGTGAGGGGTGACAATTACCTACAATGGGCACTAGATGTCGAGATTTCTCTTGGAGCCAAAGGCCTAGAGCATTGTATTGTTCCTCAGAACAAAGCTACTAAGAAAGAGAACTCTAAGACCCTCATGCTCATCCGTCATCACATTGAGGAGAGCTTAAAAGCTCAGTACCTCACAGTGAGTGATCCATACGAGTTATGGAAAGAGCTTCAGATGAGATATGATCACCAGAAGACCTTGATTCTTACGGGTGCCACCTATGAGTGGCTTCATCTCAGGATTCAAGACTTTAAGTCTGTGAATGAGTACAACTCAGCCATGTTTAAGATAGTCTCAAAACTGAGGCTATGCGGCGAGACTGTAACTGATAAGCAGTTGTTGGAAAAGACTTTCCAAACAATGTCCTCAAGCAATTTGTTGCTTCAGCAACAATACAGACAGAAAGGTTTTAAGACCTATAGTGAGCTCATCTCATGTCTATTGCTTGCAGAACAGAACAACGAGCTGCTCTTGAAGAACAGTGAGCTTAGACCACCTGGATCTAAGCCTGTCCCTGAGGCAAATCATACCTCAAATGAGCCTGATGATGGTGCTGAAGCCAACCATGTCCGATATGACCATAAGGGCCGCGGATCCTCATTTGGAAGAGGACGTGGCCGTAGAGGTCATGGGCGAGGACGTGGACAAGGTGGCAACAGCAAAGGGCGCAACACCCCTTATGACCGTCCAAACCAGTCCAATAATGGACAAGGTAAAGGCAGAGGCAATGGGACTTCTTCAAAGCCACAGAATCCTGCAAGCTCACCTTGCCATAGATGCGGAATGATGAATCATTGGGCAAAGAATTGCCGCACAGCCAAGCATCTGGTCGACCTCTATCAAGAGAGTCTTAAGGGCAAGAATCCGGAAGCACACATGGTGTACAAGGATGGTGAGGACGATTTTGATCATAACAAGGACGACCTCATGGACTTTGAGACTTCAGACATACTTACTATGCTGAATGATGATCCAGTCGAATAATGTGATGCATCAAACGATTTGTGTTTGAATGCTTTTGGTGTTTTTAGGCTTTGAGAATTTTTTTAAGTGCTTTTGCATTCTATGTTTTATTTTAAGAATAAACTATGTTTACTTTCATTTTCAATAATAATATGAATGATTCAGATTATATTTTATTGTCTAGAATGAAAGGAAGTATGGACACACTTGTGGTTGATAGTGGAACAAGCCACACGATTCTTAAAGATAAGAAATTCTTTGTTAATCTAACATTGAAAGATGCCAATGTGAGCACAATAGCTGGTGTATCATCACTAATCAAAGGCCACGGCCAAGCTTATGTCTTGTTACCAAATGGTACACATCTAGAAATAGATGAAGCATTGTATTCTCCAAACTCTAAAAGAAGCCTGTTGAGCTTTAAAGACATTCGAAAGAATGGTCTTCATATCCAAACGAGTGGAGAAGGAGCCAAAGAGTTCTTAAACATCTTTGAGCTCGACCAAGACCATAAGAAGGTCTTGGAAACGATACCAGCTGTATCCACTGGTCTTTACCATGCTCAGATCAGTGCGGTCGAAGCCAATGCTATAACAATAAGCAAAGAGTTCAAGGAGAACTTTACTTTGTGGCACGACCGGCTAGGGCATCCAGGAACATCTATGATGCGTAGACTTATTCTACATTCTAATGGTCATAACCTTAAAGGTAGACGAGTTGTTCCTAAGATCCATACATGTGTACCTTGTGCACAAGGAAAACTCATAGTCCGACCATCACCAGTCAAAGTGACAAAGGAAACCATAGGTTTTCTGGAAAGAATACAAGGTGACATCTGTGGACCAATACACCCACCTAGTGGGACGTTCAGGTACTTCATGGTACTAGTTGATGCATCCACAAGATGGTCCCATGTGTGTCTATTATCCACACGGAATCTAGCCTTAGCTAGACTTCTTGCTCAAATCATCAGATTGAAAGCACACTTTCCAGACTTTCCTTTGAAGACTATACGTCTTGATAATGCTGGTGAATTCACTTCCCAAGCCTTTTATGAGTACTGTATGTCCATGGGGGTGACAGTTGAACACTCCGTGGCACATGTCCATACACAGAACGGCCTAGCCGAGTCCTTTATCAAAAGGATTCAGATGATTGCTAGACCTTTACTCATGAAAGGTAATCTTCCAGTCACAGCTTGGGGACATGCAGTATTGCATGCTGCGGAATTAATACGCATCAGACCATCTAGTGAGCATAGATATTCACCATCCCAACTCCTCATGGGTCGAGAGCCAGACATCTCCCATCTTAAGACTTTTGGATGTGCTGTTTATTATCCAATAGCTCCACCACAAAGAACAAAGATGGGAGCTCAGAGAAGGATGGGAATATATGTTGGATATGATTCTCCCTCAATTATAAAATACCTCGAGCCAACCACGGGTGATTTATTTAAGTCCAGGTATGCAGATTGCCACTTTGTGGAATCTGAGTATCCAACATTAGGAGGAAATAATAGCAAGCTGGTAAAAGAAATTACATGGAATCATACATCCCAAGCATGGCAAGATCCTCGAACTCAAGTCTGTGATCTTGAAGTACAGAAGATTATACATCTTCAAGAGCTAGCTAATAAATTGCCAGATTCCTTTGCTGACCCAAATAGAATGACCAAGTCATATATACCAGCTGCTAATGCACCAATAAGAATTGATGTCCACAAGGGACTAAATCAAGTTGCTACAGAGTCTAAGACACGTCTGAAACGTGGTAGACCAATTGGTTCCAAAGATAAGAACCCCCGCATAAGTAAGAAAGGTGCTAAACAGACCGTGGGCGAGGGGGTGAAGGAGCTGGTCGATGTGGTCGATCTGTCCGTCCAAAAGGACCGGGACATGGACGAACCAACGTCCGGACATGGGCCGGGCGTACCAGCATCCTCAGACATGAACATTGGCACGGTTGCTAAAGGGCCTAATGAGATTTGGGACGCCAAAACTCAGGGTTCTGAACCACCTGACAATGAAGAGATCTCTATAAACTATGTCATGTCTGGAAAACAATGGAACAGAAAACATGTCGACATGGATGATTTATTTGCATATCATGTAGCACTTGAGATCATTGAAAATGATGAGGATCTAGAACCCACGTCCATTTATGAATGCATGCAAAGAAAAGATTGGCTTAAGTGGAAAGAAGCCATAAACGTGGAGTTAAACTCTTTCAAGAAGAGAGGTGTTTTTGGACCAATACTCCTAACACCACACAATCTAAAACCAGTGGGTTACAAATGGGTCTTTGTGAGAAAGAGAAATGAGAATGGTGAAGTCGTGAGGTATAAGGCCCGACTTGTTGCACAAGGATTCTCACAGAGACCAGGAATCGATTATGAGGAGACTTATTCTCCCGTGGTGGATGCAACAACATTCAGATTCCTTATTAGTCTGGCCATAAGAGAAAATCTTGATTTACGGTTAATGGATGTAGTAACCGCATATCTTTATGGACCACTGGACAATGACATATACATGAAAGTACCAGATGGTATTGAAATACCTAAGGATGCTAAAGGTTCTCGAGAACAGCATTGCATCAAGCTTAACAAAGCTTTGTACGGACTGAAACAATCTGGTCGTATGTGGTACAACAGATTGAGTGAGTACTTACTGAAAGAAGGCTACAAGAATGATCAAGTAAGCCCATGTATATTCATTAAGAAATCCGGCCAAGGCTATGTGATCATAGCTGTGTATGTTGATGATCTAAACATACTTGGAACGGCCAAAGAGATTTCCCAAACAGTTGAATATCTCAAGAAAGAATTTGAGATGAAAGATTTGGGAAAAACCAAGTTTTGCTTGGGACTACAGATTGAACACCTTAAGGATGGAATCCTTGTGCATCAAAAGACCTATACTGAAAAGGTTCTTAAAAGGTTCAACATGGATAAGTGTCATCCACTTAGTAGTCCCATGGTTGTAAGATCCCTCGGTCTAGACACTGATCCGTTTAGACCTAAGGCTGAGGATGAAGAGGTCCTTGGTCCAGAGTATCCTTACCTCAGTGCCATTGGCGCCTTGATGTACTTGACTACACATACTAGGCCGGACATCTGTTTTGCTGTGAGCCTATTGTCCAGATTCAGTTCATGTCCGACCATGAGGCATTGGAATGGGATCAAACACATTCTAAGATACCTACAAGGAACTAAGGATGCAGGTTTATTTTATGCTAACCAAAACAAAGAAGATTTGGTTGGTTTTGCTGATGCAGGTTACCAGTCCGATCCACACAGTGCTAAGTCCCAGACCGGCTATGTTTTCACATATGGAGGCACGGCCATTTCATGGAGATCAGTCAAGCAGACCATATCAGCCACATCATCCAATCACTCGGAGATATTGGCGATCCATGAAGCAAGCAGAGAGTGTGTCTGGTTGAGACTCATGACACACCATATTCGGACAGCATGTGGAATCACGGATGGTAAAGATGAGCCGACCGTTCTTTATGAAGACAATGCGGCCTGCATAGCTCAGCTCAAAGATGGATACATCAAGGGTGACAAGACTAAGCACGTTCTCCCCAAGTTCTTCTTCACCCACGACCTTCAGAAAGAAGGAGAGGTCAAGGTACTCCAAGTCAGATCAAGCGAGAACTCAGCCGACCTCTTCACTAAGGCATTACCAACATGCACGCTCAGGAAGCTTATGCAGCAGATTGGGATGCGATCACTGAAAGACCTTCAGTGATGATCACTTCAGGGGGAGTAATGCGGCTGTACTCTTTTTCCTATCCATAGGTTCCCTTTTACCACATTGGGTTTTGGGTTTACTATGGAGAGGTTTTAACGAGGCAGTATTCCAAACGCATTACAAGCCCTAGACGGTTATGGCATTCAGGGGGACTGTTGTAAACCATATGGTTTATGGATTGCTCATAACCAGATGTTTCAACAGATCGAGGTTACACTTAACCAAGATTGTACTAAACCGAGATTGTACTAAACCGAGATTGTATTAAACCAACCATGTGTTAATGGGTTGGGCCTTGTTTCTCCTTTTATTCATAAGTGGCGACTTCTTAACTTAAGTTAAGAAAGTCCCATATTGCTTAACTTTGTAATAGGAGGCTAGACTCCAACCTATATAAGGAGAGCCTTGGTTTGCTTATGAATAATATCTCATTCTTTCACAAACACAAAAGTGTCTGATCTCTCTCTCTCTCTCTGGTTCGATTAGTTCTTAAGCAAGAACACTAGGATTAGAATAAGAAGCTTGATTTGAAACCATTAATCAGTTTAGAATCACCAGGAACTTGAATAAATCTCATAGGAGTTATGATGAAGAAGCTATCCCACTTTCTATTCAGGTGATTCCAGATTAGCCTGTTCGGACATATGTTCATATCTTCATGATTCTTTTCAAACGAGAAGGAACAAATATGTAAGAAGCTTCATTTGAAACCATTAATCAGTTAAAATCACCAGGAAGCTGAATAAATCTCATAGGAGTTATGAGGAAGAAGCTATCCCACTTTCTATTCAGGTGATTCCAGATTGGCCTGTTCGGACATATGGCAATATCTTCATGATTCTTATCAAACCAGAAGGAACCAAGATGTAAGA
>NW_026617646.1:0-16066 GCF_000801105.2 Raphanus sativus
GCTTTCATCGGGAAACTTGACATTTATCTTCGGGAAACTTGACATTTATCCTTCTGAAAATTTAGCATTTATCTTGCTATGCAAGATAAACGTAAATCGTCGTATCTATCTCAGATCATCGTAACCGGACTGTCCGATCGTGTTTGGTCCCCTTTCGGGCCATTTCCAGGACTTCCGTGGTTTCTACGATCTCTCCGGAAGTTCTTCATTCGTTCGTAGAGTTGAGACGAGTGGTGTCTCTAAGATAACCATCGCTGTTTCGTACGAGAATTTAAGATCTTCCTTCATGTAGATACCTTACGAGTTTCCAAAGTTTTCCCGACGGTCCTAGATTGGAGTAAGAACCGGAGTTTCGTAATGCGGAATCTCAATGATTCGTCCTGCGAGGACTTTGGGAAAGACTCGAAATACAGACTTCCGATGGCCGGGGACTGGGATTCGTGTATGAAGATTGTTATCCGAAGACCCGAGCCCGCACGGGGCTAGCCGCCCGGCGCCATGGCCAGCACGGGCGCTAGCCGCCGGCGGCTACGGCCAGCACGGGGCTAGCCGCCCGGCGGCACGGCCAGCACGGGCGCTAGCCGCCGGCGGCCACGGCCAGCACGGCGCTAGCCGCCGGCGGCCACGGCAGCACGGCGCTAGCCGCCGGCGGCCACGGCCAGCACGGCGCTAGCCGCCGCGGCCACGGCCAGCACGGGGCTAGCCCGCCCGGCGGCCACGGCCAGCACGGGCGCTAGCCGCCGGCGGCCCGGTCAGCGCGGGGCTAGCCGCCGGCGGCCACGGCCAGCACGGGCGCTAGCCGCCGGCGGCCACGGCCAGCACGGGGGCTAGCCGCCCGGTGGCTACGGACCAGCACGTGCGTCTCGACGAGGGCTTCGATTTGATATGTTGATCGTTTTCTGGTCCTCACGGTTTGAGAGAACGGGTTCTTTGAAGTTTCCCGGCGGCCGAACCAGCACGGGGGCTTAGCCGCCGCGCGGCCAGGACCAGCACGGGGGCTAGCCGCCGGCGGCCAAGACCAGCACGTGCGTCTCGACGAGGGCTTCGATTTGATATCTCGATCGTTCTCTGGGTCCTCACGGTTTGAGAGAACGGGTTCTTTGAAGTTTCCCGGCGGCCGAACCAGCACGGGGGCTTAGCCGCCCGGCGGCCAGGACCAGCACGGGGGCTAGCCGCCGGCGGCCAGGACCAGCACGTGCGTCTCGACGAGGGCTTCGATTTGATATCTTGATCGTTCTCTGGGTCCTCACGGTTTGAGAGAACGGGCTCTTTGAAGTTTCAAGGCGGATTCCTTGTCGTTCGGCCTATCCAAACTTAGATCACTTCCCGTTTCTTCCTTATACTTTCGTATGACAAATAGACTTAGCCGTTGATTTCGAGATAACCGTTTTTGACCCCAACAGTTAGCCCCCCAGCATGCAAGATGCGGGAGCGATCTTGCGGGCGGAAGATTATGAGTTGAAAATCGAAATTTTTGGCTAAGAGTATTTCATTGCGGAAATCCACATCACCTTTGATTGGCGATCTTGAACGTGACGTCGGGAAGACCGTGAGTTCGTTGCTCAACTTCGACTCGATTCTTGCTGGTCTGAAATCCGTGTGCACCCTTGTCCTGCATTCGGAGGGTTCGGAGGACCAGGACCACGCAGTCAAGGATCGCGAAGCCGGCGCATATGAGACATGCAGTGGTGGTGCGACCAATGGAGGCGACGGTGAGACCGTTCCTACTTTGGGTGAGTTTTGAGGATGAAGGTGATGCTCCGGGGAGCGTCTAGGTTTATCAATCCCTTTAGAGATTTTTATTTTGATTACATTTCGGCCGTTGGTTGGCCATTATGTATGATTTCGGGACTGGCCGTTGGTGGCTTTGAGTCCCTGCCCTTTTTAGGGCGTTGTATTGAACTCGCGGTATGCATTTATAAAATATTTTGCGTTTAGAACTTCTGTTTGTCGAAGTTAGAGGGGCAGGGTGTGAGTTGTCGTCTCATTCCTGCCTCCCTGACGATCACCGTATCCGTAGTTTGTACAAAGCGAGATTTTCCTGCGGTTTACGATTTACGCGAAAATTCGTGAAAACGTACAGACTTGAGTGAAGAGACAAGTTTTGGGATCTCGCGTCGTTGACGCTTTGCCTATGAGATGTTAAGATACCAGCAAGGCTGGGTTTAGGGCAAGACCTAGGTTTACTCTCAGACTGAGGCTGTGCGATGACAAATCGGCTTTCGTTTTGCCTGTTTGTGATTTTAACCTGATTCGTACCGTTTTAAAATCCGCGAAGTGGTATCGGCTTATATGATTTGTCTGGGCACGAATCGAGCTACTTCCTTTACGAAGTGCTGAACCAAATTTGGATTTTTTGTATAGCGCGCTATGGGATCCTTGTCGGATGTAAAAGAGCCTACCCTTAGGTGGCTTGTCTGTTTAGGACGTTAGAGTTCGTTTGTTGTGATCAGCAACAACGAAATGATGCCGTTTTGAAGGCGTATGAATTTGTTATCGAAAAATGTTTATCCGAGCACGAAGCGACGTCTCGCAGTGCTGTGATTTTATTTTTCTCATGCCATAAGAGGATTATGGGCTTTCGCTTATGATTTGATTTATACTTTCGTCAAGTGTTAAGGATAGAATCCGAGTAGTCACTTCGGATTGTGATTTTGTCGCTTGGTCCGTATGCTACTTTTTAGCGAGCGATTTTAGGTGTAAGCGATGAGAGACATGTGTCTGGATGTGATAATCGTTTTATGGATACTGGATCCGTTGTCGCAGCCGTTTAGTAGTTGGCGAATTGTGTTGAGGATTTAGGACCGAAGGGTCGCGTAAATTTTACCAGGGGGGAAGCGTCTAACTTCACTATGTTTCGTGAAGTGTTGGCCTTCTGAGATTTGTTTTTGTAAGAATGACTCGTATAGCTCTGGGAGCTTTGCTACGAGCGTTTCTTTTCGTGCCGCGTTTTATGGGGCGTATAGAACTTAATCGATTTGATGATAAGTTTAAGATCTTCCGTTTAACCATTTGGTTGTTAGGATCAAGTTTCGTTATCGTATGATTTCCGATTTTGGGTTATACGACAAACTGCTTGCATAATATCCGTTTGACGTTTTACGACAAATCGTGGATTGTCTTTTTTAGCCGTTACACGGTTGGAGCGGTGGTCGCTAAGTATTGTGGATCGGCATGGAGGCTGACTTCAGCCGTTTAGCCAAGGAAGTCGTTGGTAAAAGACCAGTCCATGACCCTTTGTGTTACCGTTAAGATCGTGTTTAGTTGACGATTGTCCTTAATGGCGATGTCGAGTGCATGTTCGGGCTTTATGGAAAGACGTAGTTGGCCGAGGGCCGAATAGAGTTCGTCGAGATAGACATGCCAATCATAGAGGAGTTTTCCAAGTTATGGGTGATGGCTTTTCGAAACGATTTTCCACTTTAGGTTTCGTTTTTTGGCGAAAGTTGCTTCGGGTTACTCATGAAGTTTTACCGAAGGTTATTTCGTTAATTTTGTAGCTCTCCGTCGTGCCATTAGTCTCACGGAAGCGGAAAGAGTATGCCAAGGATGCGCGGCGATCGTTTCTCGGTTTTTCGAGAGATTAGATCGGTTTGCGCGTTCTGCCTAAACAGTCAAGGAACAATAGAACGAAACTGGAAGAAAATGCCTAAGACTTATCTTGCTAGACTATCCACCTAGGTTCTAAGTTCCCTAAATTTTACGGCAGTTTACAAGACGTTCCCATTCCTTTCCTACGAAAAAATTAAAACTTTGATAAAATTTTCTAAGTCGGATGTACCTTAGTCTCATTGATTACTCGAGATTGCCTCATGTCCGTTCCTCTTTGTCTTCTACCGTTTCATCGTCAAAGGTCTTCGAAAAGTCCGATACTGAATCGAGAATCGATTTTTGATGAAACATGAAGGAACAGTGCAGAATCGTTGCAGAATCGTTGAAGCAAAGGGAGGAGAAGTAGGCGAAACTCGAAGAAGGCTAAGGTGGGTAGACAAGTGAAAACGAATGGCAAGATGTCACTCGAGTGGGGCTTCTTGTTTCGTCAAGCTATGAGCGAACTGGTCAGGTCAAGAAGCTTACGATCTTATTATACTTTACGAATGATGTTTCGTAAAATATTGTTGAGCTTTTATCTAACGAGAGTTTTTTCACAAAATGTTGTCGAGTTAATTTTACGGAAACTGTTTTGTAAAATGTTGTCGAGTTTAATCATGCAAAAGCTGTCTCGTGAAATATTTTCGAGAATTTATTTTACGAAAGGTGTTCCGTAAAATGTTATCGAATTTTAGCATTAGAAACGCTGATTTTCGTCGGCCTCCATACTTATCGGGAAACTTGACATTAATCTTCGGGAAACTTAGCATTTATCTTGTTACGTAAAGATAAATGTAAATCGTCGTATCTATCTTAGATAATCGTAAACGGACTGTCCGATCACGTTTGGTCCCTTTCGGGCCGTCTCTAGGACTTCCGTTGTTTTCTACGATTTCTTCGGAAGTTCTTCATTCGTTCGTAGAGTTGAGATGAGTGGTGTCTTAAGATAACCATCGCTGTTTCGTACGAAGAATTTAAGATCTTCCTTCCCGTTGATATCTTACGAGTTTCCGAAGTGTTTCCGACGGTCTTAGCTTGGAGTAAGAACCGGAGTTTCGTACGCGGAATCTCAATGATTCGTCCTGCGAGGACTTTGGGAAAGACTCGAAGTACAGATTTCTGACGGCCGGGGCCTGGGACTTGTGTACCAGAGATTGTTGTCCGAAGACCCGAGCCAGCACGGGGCTAGCTGCCCGGCGGCCACGGCCAGCACAGACGCTAGCCGCCGGTGGCTACGGCCAGCACGGGGCTAGCCGCCCGGCGGCCACGGCCAGCACGGGTGCTAGCCGCCGGCGGCCACGGCCAGCACGGGGCTAGCCGCCCGGCGGCCATGGCCAGCACGGGCGCTAGCCGCCGGCGGCCACGGCCAGCACGGGGGCTAGCCGCCCGGCGGCCACGGCCAGCACGGGCGCTAGCCGCCCGGCGTCTACGGCCAAGGCCGGGGTCGGCTGCTCGGTTCCTTCGGTTTACGAGTGTTCGTGTTCGTTATGTTGATGTCGATTCCCGGCATATCTTCCGCAGTCCAAGCGAACGTGTTAAGGTTCTTCTTGAGACACGCGATGAGTTCTGCTTTCAACGGATCGCGGAGATTGGCTCCAATCTCCACGCACCGCTCTGGGTTAGTCTCGTCGAGGCAGACCGAAATTACCGGTTCGCAAGTGGGCTCACGTTTCCCTTCTAGGACCTCAGCTCTTTGCGATTGCCAGAAGATTTCTGGAGGGTCCTGCGATGCTGGTTCGTGGGTTGCTTGCTTTTTTGGTTTAATTTCGGGCTCGGAGTTTTTCCGTTTTAACCCAGTGGCCAAGCAGACTTGCGGCGCTTTACGATCTCCTTGTATTGTTTCCACTCCGGAGAGGGTTGGAAATTTGAGGCACAGATGGAAAGTCGAGGGGATCGCTCGCATGGAATTTAACCACGGAGTCCCGACGATCGCGTTATATGCTGCTGGACCGTCGACTACCAAAAATTCCACCGTCTTCGTGACGCTCCCGGCTCTGACCGAGAGATCGACCGAGCCGAGGGTCATTGTGATGTTTCCTGAGAGTCCGATTATCGGATTGGGATCGTCCGTGATAGCGTTTAGGTCGATTCCCATCCTCTCGAGGGTGTTTTTATATATAATATTTGTCGAGCATCCGGTGTCGACCAATATTCTCGCTACGTCGATGTCCTGGATCGTTAGTCTGATAACGAGGAGTTCGTCGTGAGGTTTGGCTTGACCAGCCGTTGCTCTATCCCCGAATGACACGATGTTGCGGACAGGTGATGTGGCCATGCTGTTGTTATCAATCGTAGGTTTTTGAGTAAGAGAATCCGACCCCCCCTCCTTCTAGCGCCAAACTGTGGGAACCGAAATTCGCACTGTCGATTTTAATTAAGTAAATCGGAGGAAAGCTAAGTAAACCTAACTTTCCCTGAAGGTCCGGATTCTCTGCGACAACCAACGACAAGTGATCAAATAAATGCGGAAATGTTTTATTAAGATTTGAGACTGGACCTTAAGGAAGGCTGCCTACGTACCCCTTTCGAGGATCAAGTCGGACGTAGTTCAGTTGGAGTTGTTTGAACAAGAGATCGAACTGCCTGGCGGAGTTCGTCTAGTACGAGCGTTAGTCGTAGAAACGGGCATGTCGAGAATAATGCCTAGGGTTTCTATGTGCGGAACTCTAAGTACAACAAGGGTTTTGTTAAGAGTTGGGACTGGACCTTGAGAAAGGCTGCCTACGTACCCCTTTCGAGGATCAAGTCGGACGTAGTTCAGTTAGAAAGATTTGAACAAGAGATCGAACTGCCTCGGCGGAGTTCGTCTAGTATGAGCGTTGGACATTGAAACAGGCATGTCGAGATTAATGCCTAGGGTTTCTATGTGCGGAACTCTAAGTAAAGCTTAAACGTTGGATCTTTCCGAGAGGAGTAGAGATATGCTAACGTGACGGAAGTAGGACAGGGGCGGCCGGACGTTCTAGGTCCTGCCTTGCTAGTCTGGCCACCTAAGTCCTACATTCTCTAAGCTAGCAGGAATTCTCTAAGTCTAAATCTCGGATCTACCCTAATTTTCGGATTTGCTCTCTCTCTTTATGATTTTTTGCTCTCTCTTAATGATTTTCGCTCTGCCTTTCTTCCTCTCCCAAAGCTCCTTTATATACTCCTTCTTATGACGGTCTATTCTCCTCCTGGGCCGCAAGGCGGGCTTCTTTCCATTTTCGTCGGCTTTCATCGGGAAACTTGACATTTATCTTCGGGAAACTTGACATTTATCCTTCCGGAAATTTAGCATTTATCTTGCTATGCAAAGATAAACGTAAATCGTCGTATCTATCTCAGATAATCGTAAACGGACTGTCCGATCGTGTTTGGTCCCTTTCGGGCCGTTTCCAGGACTTCCGTGGTTTTCTACGATCTCTCCGGAAGTTCTTCATTCGTTCGTAGAGTTGAGACGAGTGGTGTCTTAAGATAACCATCGCTGTTTCGTACGAAGAATTTAAGATCTTCCTTCCTGTCGATACCTTACGAGTTTCCGAAGTTTCCCGACGGTCCTAGATTGGAGTAAGAACCAGAGTTTCGTATGCGGAATCTCAATGATTCGTCCTGCGAGGACTTGGGAAAGACTCGAAATACAGACTTCCGATTGCCGGGGACTGGGATTCGTGTATGAAAGATTGTTATCCGAAGACCCGAGCCAGCACGGGGCTAGCCGCCCGGCGGCCATGGCCAGCACGGGCGCTAGCCGCCGGCGGCTACGGCCAGCACGGGGCTAGCCGCCCGGCGGCCACGGCCAGCACGGGCGCTAGCCGCCGGCGGCCACGGCCAGCACGGGGTAGCCGCCCGGCGGCCACGGCCAGCACGGGCGCTAGCCGCCGGCGGCCACGGCCAGCACGGGGATAGCCGCCCGGCGGCCACGGCCAGCACGGGCGCTAGCCGCCGGCGGCCACGGTCAGCGCGGGGCTACTCGCCCGGCGGCCACGGCCAGCACGGGCGGTAGCCGCCGGCGGCCACGGCCAGCACGGGGGCTAGCCGCCCGGCGGCTACGGACCAGCACGTGCGTCTCGACGAGGGCTTCGATTTGATATGTTGATCGTTTTCTGGGTCCTCACGGTTTGAGAGAACGGGTTCTTTGACGTTTCCCGGCGGCCGAACCAGCACGGGGGCTTAGCCGCCCGGCGGCCAGGACCAGCACGGGGGCTAGCCGCCGGCGGCCAGGACCAGCACGTGCTTCTCGACGAGGGCTTCGATTTGATATCTCGATCGTTCTCTGGGTCCTCACGGTTTGAGAGAACGGGGTTCTTTGAAGTTTCCGGCGGCCAGGACCAGCACGGGGCTAGCCGCCGGCGGCTAGGACCAGCACGTGCGTCTCGACGAGGGCTTCGATTTGATATCTTGATCGTTCTCTGGGTCCTCACGGTTTGAGAGAACGGGCTCTTTGAAGTTTCAAGGCGAATTCCTTGTCGTTCGGCCTATCCAAACTTAGATCACTTCCCGTTTCTTCCTTATACTTTCGTATGACAAATAGACTTAGCCGTTGATTTCGAGATAACCGTTTTTGACCCCAACAGATTCAAAAGAATCAACCTCCGGGTTCGAGATATCCATCGGGTTTAATCACGGTCCATGTTGGGGTCAAAATCGGACAAGGCAAAGTCGGCATCCAAATTTCCGTTAAAAATTATTTACTTAAGAATTTTTCACGATTTTTTGGAAAAGAAAAACTTATACGAAAAATTTGCGGAAAAATCCTTTTTTAAGACAATTATTCTTTAAAACGACGATTTCTTAATCAACGATTTAAGAAATCGAAGATTTCTTAAAAACAACGATTTCTTAGTCAACGACTCGAGAAATCAACGATTTCTTAACAAACGGCTTTAGAAATTTGCGATTTAAGATGAAACGATTTCTTAAACCAAACAGAACATTGTTATCAAAGGTCCGAACATCCGTAAACAAGCGTCCTGAGAGGATCATAGCTTCGCAATGGTTCCAAATGCTCGGACAACGGACCATAGTCCACGGCACAAACCCGATTCGTGATGGCAATCGGGCCACGGATAAGAGCTCGGTTGCTATAGCGAACGGATCACGAGACCACGCTCGGTCGCTGCGGATAGATCTCGGTCGCCATAGCGATTGAGCGTTCGTATATCAATCATTCTCTGAAACGTCCGAAGTCTTCCGAAACGATGAATACGACGTAAAACTATGCATTCTCGACTATCCGTATAGCCGTTCTTCGCAACTTTTGACTATCCGTTTCTTGATCTCTCGATCAAATGGAATCGTCCGTTTGGTTTACGATAAAAACCGCGGAAACTTAACCTTATCGGAGAAATCGTAAAAACGTCTCGAATTAAAAAGACGGCCCAAAAGGTCCTAAACTTGATTCGAGGCCCACTTACGATTTCTTAAAAACCCATAAACCTTGGGACGGTTCATGCTTGGAGGATAAGCATCAGTTTTCGCGGATAAATGGAAACTTTTCGCAAATAATCATGAAGATCGGAAAAATGGAATATTCCCATTTTTTCGACTATGACGGCTTAAGGGCAAAAGGGGGAAGCGTAAACCGACCTAGGAGGGAGTATATAAGGAGTTCAAGGCGAGAGAAGACCTCGTTTATGACCTCAAGGGGCATCTACTGTAACAGGGTCATGTCTTTTGGATTGAAGAACGCAGGCTCGACCTATCAGAGGCTCGTCAATATGATGTTCGCAGACCAGATAGGGCAGACCATGGAGGTTTATATTGATGATATGCTGGTAAAGTCCCTGGACGCTGAGGACCGTATCTCGCACCTTCAACAAGCCTTCATCACTCTCAGGAGGTACAACATGAAGCTGAACCCTTCAAAGTGCTATTTCGGGGTAAGCTCTGGGAAGTTTCTAGGGTATATAGTCACCCACAGGGGCATTGAAGCGAACCCAGAGCAGGTGAGAGCAATCCAGGTGATACCTTCCCCTCGCAACATCAAAGAGGTACAAAGACTGACAGGAAGGATGGCCGCCCTGAGCAGGTTCATCTCCAGGCTATCCGACAAGTCGCATGAGTTCTTCGAAACCTTGAAGGACCCCAAGGACTTCCAATGCACCGATAAATGTGAGGAAGCCTTATCCGATCTCAAGGCCTATCTCACTACTCCACCTCTCCTCTCAAAACCCTTGGAAGGTGAGGTCCTATTGCTCTATCTGGCGGTATCAGAGCACGCAGTCAGTGCGGTCCTAGTAAGGGAAGAAGGAAGGAAACAACATCCTATCTACTACGTAAGCAAATCTCTACTAGACGCGGAGACCCGCTATAGTCACCTTGAGGAGGTGGCCCTCGGCTTAGTTAAGGCAAGCTCGAAAGCTACGCCCCTACTTCCAGGCTCTTCAAAATGTGGTGGTCACCTCCTTCCCCATCAAAGCAGTACTTCACAAGCCAGAAGTGTCCGGACGACTTGCAAAATGGACTATAGAGCTAGGGGAGTACGATGTGATCTTCCGGCCTGCAACAGCCATCAAGTCGCAAGTCCTAGCGGATTTTATAGCTTAATTCTCTCCTGCCATGCTTCCAGCCCTAGAAAAAGAGGTAAAGCGTCGTGATAGCGAAGAGGAGAAAGGCGAATGGGCATTGTACGTTGATGGGTCTAGTAACGTAAGGGGCGCAGGCGTGGGACTAGTCCTAACTTCCCTTACGGGGGAATCAGCCTCAAGGGCCGTACGATGCAACTTCAAAGCAACGAACAACAAAGCTGAGTATGAAGCTCTAATAGCAGGGCTGACACTTGCCAAGCAGATGGGAGTAGAAGACATCCAGGTCTTCAGCGACTCACAACTGATCATAAGCCAAGTCCAAGGAGACTACCAGGCGAAAGATCCGAGTATGATCAGGTACCTATCCGTGGCTAAACGACTACTCGACAGGTTCCGACACTGCAAGCTCACCCAGATCCCTAGGGAGCACAACTCCCAGGCTGACGCCCTAGCTAATCTAGGGTCCGCCTTAGAACCTACGAGTCATATGAGCATCCCATTACTATTACTCCAATGGCCCGCAACCGAAAGGAGACGGAGCCTAAGGAAGTATCCGTAGTAGACGAAGAAGAGACCTGGATGACTCCCATCATTAGCTATCTGAGGTACGACACCTTGCCTGAAGATCGAGACAAAAGTCGGAAGATAAGGCGCCAAGCTGCCAGGTATTGCTTTTCGAGGGGAAACTATATCGAATATCCTTTTCACGACCCTATCTACGATGTCTTACCCTAGAGAAGCCGCCAGGATACTAGAAGAGCTTCACGAGGGAGAGTGTGGTTCCCATTCTAGTGGTCGGAGCTTGGTACTCAGAGCCAGAAGGGCCGGATACTATTGGCCAACCATGGCGAGGGACTCCCTCAAACAAGCCAAACTCTGTAGCCAATGCCAAAAGCACGCACCAGTCTCCAATCTTCCACCAGAGAACCTCAAATCTCTAAGCTCCCCTTGGCCCTTCCAAAAGTGGGCTCGTGGACATCGTGGCAAAATTCCCTATGGCACCGGGGCAAAAGATCTTCCTCCTAGTCGTGACCGATTACTTCACGAAGTGGGTAGAAGCTGAAGCACTGGCCAAGATAACGGATCTCCAGATCAGGAAATTCCTATGGACCAACGTGATCACACGCTTCGGAACTCCCCATGAGATTGTCACATACAACGGACCCCAATTCACGAGCTACAACTTCCGAAATTTCTGCAAGGATTGGAACATCAAGCTTTCCTACTCAGCACCACGACATCCCCAATCTAACGGTCAAGCCGAATCCACTAATAAGACAGTGGTGAATATGCTCAAGAAGCACCTAGAAGACGCCCATGGGCGATGGGCAGAAGAGCTACATGGAGTCCTCTGGGCCTATCGGACAACCTCGAAGACGGCCCACGCCAGACCAGAGTAAGTCTGAGCGTGACCTTTTCTGCAGAAAGGTAGAGTGCAGCATTGAGATTCACGAGAGTGGCCTATACCTCCGGGTGGCAGAGTGCGGTTTCTCAATAACAGATCGGTAGTGGTTCCCCATGGGGAGAAGAATACGATCACAAACCTCCCATAACGCATACGGCCTCAGTGTCTATGACAAACCTCCGAGTTCAGTACGGCCTCAGGGTCTATATAACAACCTCCGGGTCTATAAAAGAGCCTCAGGGTTCAATACAGCCTCCGGGTTTGTAAGAATCCCCGGATTAAAGATCACCTAAGGGTTGATCAAGGACCTTCGGGCATAACTGATCTTCGGATCTGATAAGAATCTCAGGTTCAAGGATCTTTGAATCCAAATACCAACCTTCGGGTTTGCCAAGAATCCAAGGATTCAAAAGCATCAACCTTCGGGTTCGAGATATCCATCGGGTTTAATCACGGTCCCTGTTGGGGTCAAAATCAGACAGGCAAAGTCGGCATCCAAATTTCCGTTAAAAATTATTTACTTAAGAATTTTTCACGGTTTTTTGGAAAGAAAAACTTATACGAAAAATTTGCGGAAAAATCCTTTTTTAAGACAATTATTCTTTAAAACGACGATTTCTTAATCAACGATTTAAGAAATCGAAGATTTCTTAAAAACAACGATTTCTTAGTCAACGACTCGAGAAATCAACGATTTCTTAAACAAACGGCTTTAGAAATTTGCGATTTAAGAATGAACGATTTCTTAAACCAAACGGAACGTTGTTATCAAAGGTCCGAACATCCGTAAACAACCGTCCTGAGAGGATCATAGCTTCGCAATGGTTCCAAATGCTCGGACAACGGACCATAGTCCACGGCACAAACCCGATCGTGATGGCAATCGGGCCACGGATAAGAGCTCGGTTGCTATAGCGAACGGATCACGAGACCACGCTCGGTCGCTGCGGATAGATCTCGGTCGCCATAGCGATTGAGGCGTTCGTATATCAATCATTCTCTGAAATGTCCGAAGTCTTCCGAAACGATGATACGACGTAAAACTATGCATTCTCGACTATCCGTATAGCCGTTCTTCTTAACTTTTGACTATCCGTTTCTTGATCTCTCGATCAAATGGAATCGTCCGTTTGGTTTACGATAAAAACCGCGGAAACTTAACCTTATCGGAGAAATCGTAAAAAACGTCTCGAATTAAAAAGACGGCCCAAAAGGTCCTAAACTTGATTCGAGGCCCACTTACGATTTCTTAAAAACCCATTAACCTTGGGACGGTTCATGCTTGGGGATAAGCATCAGTTTTCGCGGATAAATGGAAACTTTTCGCAAATAATCATGAAGATCGGAAAAATGGAATTTCCATTTTTTCGACTATGACGACTTAAGGGCAAAAGGGGGAAGCGTAAACCGACCTAGGAGGGAGTATATAAGGGTTCAAGGCGAGAGACATAGGGAGATCACTTTTTCCAGAGCAACTTAGCACTTAGAGCATTTTAGGCAACTTTCCGTTTTTTGTTTTCGTGCTGCGACTCAATTAGGTTTAGCCACCTTCGGGTATTAGAGCTAGGATCTCGCCGACAGCTCTCGTAGCCGAAGCACGTTATCCTGTTGTTGTTACGCTCATACGCAGATTTGGAATAAAATCCTTCTTGCTCTTTTTTTACGATTTTTATTTTATTTTCCGTTATTGTCGTGTTCTGATTGCTTGATGTGTGGTTTCTCAGAAATCCGGGACCTCTGTTAATTAGGGTTTCCTACTTTCCTTATTTATACGAAATATTGACGGTGCGAATTTAGGTTCCCACAGTTTGGCGCTAGAAGGAGAGGGGGTACGGATCAATCTTACTCAAGACCAGCTCACGCTCAACCAGACATGACTAACGACGATTCAGCGAACTTGCAAACTCCTTTAAACGGAGCACCCAAGGACGTCTTGAACACTCCCGCAACAGATGTCTCCGCGGCCAACGCACCTGCTAACGCCGCGTCGCTCGACGAGTTCGAGAAGCTGCTTTCTGCCTACGAAAAAGAGGTCGGAAGAACAGGATAAACTCGTGGGAACCCTGACCAAACAGGTTCAAACCTTAACGGCAAGGTCCCGCGCAGTCCTCCCTCGCGGAGCCACGAAACTCCGCGGCAGGAGACTCGAGTTCGCGACCCCCACAATAGGCCTGGAACTTCGCAGGAACGTCCTCCGGACAAAACCTTAGCGAAACATCCCCTGTCGCAAAGGGCAACTCGGAAAAACCTCCGCCGTCCGAAAAGGACGCTTAGGTGGATGAAGTCGAGCGTATTGATTTGGAGCCTATCGATGACTCTGAGGCAGACGCCGACGTCCATCAAGAAGAACCCGCAGCCGTTCAGCTCGGGAAAGTTCTCCGTTCAACAAACCCATGACGGAAGAAGAGGAAAACCTCTATTGGATCGAACATGAGGAACTTGACGAAAGGCAAACCGAGATTACTCGCCGCAAACGCCGACAAGCTCGGAAAATCGCTGGAGAGGATCCCGATATACGCGATATCCGCGATTACATCACCAAGACCACCGCGGAAGTAAGGGCCTTGAAATCGCAGATACACCACGCCACGAGTGCTGCCCAAGAAATTGACAGGCTGCTCGTGGTGGCTCGTAAAACGCCCTTCACCGTGAGAATCTCCGAGACTAAGGTGTCTAATCCGGGAAAGCTCAAGATACCGATGTATAATGGTACGACCGATCCAAAGGCGCATCTCCAGGCGTTCCATATCACTATGGGAAGAGCCAGGCTTAGAGAGAGCGAGAAAGACGCTGGTTACTATCGCTTGTTTGTCGAAAATCTCGAAGGTGTGGCGTTCGAATGGTTCTCCCGGTTGAAGTGAAACTCCATCGGAAGCTTTCGCCAACTCGCATCGGAATTCCTCCTCAAGTACTCTATGTTCATCGATAGAGAAACTTCCGATGTCGATCTCTGGAGCCTAACCCAGGAAGAGGGCGAGTCCCTCCGAGAGTTCATAAGCCGTTTCAAACTGAACATGGCAAAGGTCAGCGGAATCAGCGACAAAGTCGCCGTCGACGCGCTTAGGAAGGCGCTCTGGTACAAGTCAAAGTTCAGAAAGTGGATAACGCTCGAAAAACCTCGCACAATCCAGGACGCCCTCCACAAAGCCTCGGATTACATAATGATCGAAGAAGAGACGAAAGTCCTGTCGCAAAAACATAAGCCGACAAGGAACTCTTCGAAAGACGTGGATCCAAAATCGAAGAAGAAAACCTCTCGTATCGACAAGTACGTCCATCACAAGGGGAAAGAACTCCAAGGCGCGCACAACTACGCGATCAATCCGGAGTAGGCAGGACTTCGGAAATACATGGAACCGTTACCAGAGTTACGACAAAAAAGTATACTGCGAGTTCCATCAGACCGCGAAGGTCACTCCACGGCTAACTGCAAAGTCGTAAGGGCAGGGCCTGGCCGCGAAGCTGCTTGCTGGAGAACTCTCTGGACTCCGACCTTCCGCCAAAAACGAACAAGAATCCTCCCGCGGAAACTCGTCGCCGAGAAATCAGGCTGGGGAAAAACGCGAGAGAAGACCGGACGATGGGGGATGGAACTCCCGCAGGAGGTGAACATGATCATGGGAGGATCCCAATACTGCAAGGATTCGGTCTCGGCCATCAAAGCTACCAACGGAAAGCCGAGTCAAACTTGCGAAGTATCCCCCACGGTCTCCTCCTCAAGACGGGCAAACGCCTCGATCACGTTCACGAAGAAGAGGCTTGCAGAATCGACCAACCTCACTGCGACCCCCTGGTCGTTGATCTCATAATAAGAGATCTCGCAGTCGCGAGAGAATACTTATCGACACCGGAAGCACGGTAAACCTAATCTTCCGCGATCCCTAAGAAGAATTGGCGGTCAAGCTCGGAGAAGTCACCCCAGTACCAAAACCGCTCCACGGGCTTCATTCAACTACCCGTCATAGCCAAAAACGTCACCAAGATAGTTGACTTCGCGGTGGTAGATAGCCCGGCTATTTTAACCGCGATCATGGGAACTCCATGGCTAAACGCCATGAAGGCCGTTCTCTCGACTTATCACTTGGGCGTCAAATTTCCAACCAGGACTGTTGTCGCCGCAATCTGGGGTTGTCAAAAACAGTCGCGGACTTTGTTTCCTAGCTGAACATAAGTTAAGGCAGATCACGACGACCTCCACGGTTAAAAGCAAGCGAACCCAGTCTTCCGCAGAAGATACCCCGACAAAGGCACAACGACGTCTCCTGCGGAAGTAGATTCGGAGATGGGAACCGTCCCCGATTCCGACAACGTCACGACTCAGCAGGAAGATGAAAATCCCGGGGGCGAAACGTTGACCCCGCGACTAAAGCAGTCGACAAAAACCAACCGAGAGTAAACACACTCGCGGCAAAAACAGAACTACGAGATGGCTTGATCCTCGAAAGAAGTACGTAGGCAGGCTTGATGGAACCCAGGACCTGGACCCAGGACTTGGAGCCAGACTCAGGACGATCATGATCAGTCCAACTGAGGTTCAGCCATTCAGCCGTACCAGATCAACGGA
>NW_026617647.1:0-16057 GCF_000801105.2 Raphanus sativus
TATTCTCCACTGATTAGTGGTTCCAAATAAAGCTTCTTAGATCGTGGTTCATCCTTGTTTGATAAGAATCATGAAGATAATGGCATGAAAGAATGATAAGATTAGAAGTATGGAGAGATGAGTGAGAGAGAGTAGCGAGATTGAGAGACAAAGAGAATGAAAGACATAATTCTTTATTATTCATTTGGTATGGTTCAAGTGTTACATAAATAGAGAAATCAGGCTGAATAGAATAATACTTGTCTAGGAAATATCTAGGAAAGTAATAAACAAAGGAGAGTAAGTCCAAGGCTGTGTGCGCAGGTCTGAGCCGAGATAGTGACATGACCCAACGGTTCCATTTGACTTGGAGCTTAACCAGACATGTGATCTTGTTCTCCCAACGTCTCTCTTGCTTCTTCTCGTCAAGGTAAGTGTCAAGGTAAGTTGATACTTCCCTTTGGTTCACTTCCTTGCCTTGTACTCCACACTTAGCCTTAGATGTGTACGGACATACTTGTTTCTCAAGTAAGCTCCTCCTTTGCTTGTTTCTCATGCGCCTGACTCCTTTTTATGTAATCACACTAGCTGCATCTTATTTGCTTCATCTCAACACTCCCCCTCAAGCTTGACCATATGGAACAAGTCAAGCTTGGAAGATCATGAAGCATTCCCTCATTAAAACCTTGATGTGCAAAACCCAGTGGGACAAAAAAACACACCAAGGAAAGAGTAGAACACTTCATGACGAGGGGATCACTGAGATGAAAGGTCCACAAGTCCAAGCTTTGAATGAATGAACTCGCAGACTTTAGAACTTGCAGCCTTGGTGAATATATCTGCCAACTGATCCTCACTTCTGGTGTAGCATGGGAGTATAACCTTCTGCTCAACTGCTTGCCTCACTTTGTGACAATCAACCTCAATGTGCTTGGTTCTCTCATGGAAGACAGAGTTGCTGGCGATGTGTATAGCTGCCTGGTTGTCACAATGCATGGTGATAGGTGTTGTGAACTCAATTCCCAAATCCTTAAGCAACCCCTTGATCCAGATCAACTCACTTGTCAGCTTCCTCATTGCCCTATACTCAGCTTCAGCACTTGAACAAGACAAAACCTTTTGTTTCTTGCTCTTCCAAGTCACCAAGTTGCCTCCAATGAAAGTGCAATAGCCAGTAGTTGATCTCCTATCAACTCTATCTCCTGCCTAATCAGCATCACAGTATCCAACTATCTCAGTGCTCTTATTGCACCCCATCCAGATTCCTTGTCCTGGTGCTTCTCTTAGATACCTTAGAATCCTCTCAACCATGCCCCAATGATGAACTTTTGGTGCTTGCATCTGCTGGCTCACTTGGTTCACGGCAAAGCGTATATCTGGCCTTGTGATGGTTAGATAGATGAGTTTTCCCACCATTCTTCTGTACCTCTTGACATCTTCAAATGGTTTATCCTCAAACTCCCCCTTGCGCAATACTTTGTACCCATCTTCCAATGGAGTCTTTGCTTTCTTTGCACCTAGATCACCTGCCTCACTCAACATATCAAGTGTGTACTTTCTCTGGTTTAAGAATAGCCCCTCTTTAGATCGGCATATCTCAATCCCTAGAAAGTACTTTAGTTCTCCCAAGTCTTTGATATCAAATGAGGATTTAAGAAAAGCCTTATTTAAGATGATACCTTCTTTATCACTGCCTGTAATGATAATGTCATCCACATATATCAGGATGACTATGATACCTTGTTCCGTGGTCAGTGTAAACAAAGTGTGATCAGCTTCAGACTTGTTGAACCCTCTTCCATTGAGTGTTGTGCTGAGCTTGTGGTACCAGGCTCTTGGGGATTGCTTTAACCCATAGATTGCTTTCCTTAGCCTGAGAACATTTCCTGGTTGTACAAGATCTTCCATACCAGGAGGTGGCCTCATATAGACTTCATCTTCTAGTTCACCTTGTAGGAAAGCATTCTTGACATCCATCTGCCATAGATCCCACTCTAGATTCACTGCCAGTGAGAGAACCACTCTGATCGTGTGTAGCTTTGCCACTGGTGCAAAGGTATCCAAGTAATCTTCTCCATAGACTTGAGTGTAGCCTCTTGCTACAAGTCTTGTCTTCCTCCTTTCTGGCTTTCCATTTGCTTGATACTTGATGGTAAAGAGAAGTCTGCTTGTTACTGCCTTCTTGCCTTTGGGGAGTTTGGTCTCATACCATGTGCCATTTTTGATCATAGCCCCAACCTCATCTCCAACTGACTCACGCCACTCATCCAATGCCATAGCTTCTTCATAAGACCTTGGGATGTATTCTTCATCTAAGCTGATCATGAAAGCTTGATGTTCCACTGGATACTGAGCTAGAGAACTGATATAGGCACAAAGAGGGCCTTGCTCAAGCTGGTTGGATAGGGGTGAGGATCAATGAACCGGTTGCTAATGAAGTGGAGTGAGATGGAAGGATCTGATGTAGAGGATGGTTTGAGTGATGGATCCGGTTGTATTGAGACTCGCAAAGACACCAATGGAGATGAGAAACACCACTTGGTCGTATAACCAACTTGATGATTCAATGGATGGCAAATGGGATAGATGTGGATATGGATCTAAGTTGCTTGTTCGAATAAACAACTCAACAAAGACAAAGAGATGGTTTGATGTGGTGAGGTTTTGATTGATTCACACAACCAAAGGATGGATCGAAGTGTAACCACAAGTTCTATGATGAGGAACTTGATATAACACGATTTTGCTCTCAAGAATGCTTCTCACAAACTCTCAAAAGGCTTAGTAGTTGCTAGGGGCAAACTGACTCATATATTTCATAAAGGTTAAAGATACATGACTGCTTATAAGGGACTTATATAGTGTCCAATGCAGTTGTGCCCTTCTAGGGGTCTTGAAGCAAAAACAATACAAAGACTCGATCTAGGACTTAAGAAAGCATAGGCTAAACAATGCCTGACTCAACGAAATGAAATAAAAGAAATAAAATGTCTCAAGACCCTGCAAGATAAACCATAGGATATAAATCATAATGTAAATGGACTTACCTTACTTACCTTGATGCGGATGAGATTTGAAAAGAAAGTAGCCGTTGGAGAGGAGCCTCTTTTGATCTTGTGAAGTGATGTCGTTTGAAGGCTTGCTCTTCTCTTCTCAATGCTCACCGTTTCACTTAGGCGTGATGACAAATAAGGAAACCATTCCTTTGTGAGGAAGAATGGACCATATATTATCATCATCCTTTGGACCAACTTGTATAACATAAGCTTCATCTTTATTAGCTTCTCCTCCGGTTATAGTGAATTGATCCATGCGGTTTGTGATGGCTTCTAGCTTGGTGTTGATGTTGCTCTTGATGAGAAGAACTTCTATGGCTTTGTTAAAGCTGGCAGTAACACCTCTAGTTCCTGATCTTGTCCTTGGAGCTTGTCTAAGTGTGGGGATGTTGATGTCTGGTTCTATGTCCTCATCATTCTCTCCCTCTTGAGAAGGTTCTGACCTCAGAACAGTTTCATCTGCATGAAAGTAAGATAAATCTGACACATTGAAAGTAGAAGAAACATTAAACTCAACCGGCAGCTCCAATTGATAGGCATTGTCATTGATCTTCTTCAAGACTTTGAATGGGCCATCTCCTCTTGGTGAGAGCTTGGACTTCCTTTGCTTTGGGAACCTCTCGGACCTCATATGTAACCAAACCCAATCTCCTGGTTCAAATGAAACCTCCTTTCTTCCCTTGTCACCTTGCTTCTTGTTTTGCTCATTTTGCTTCTCTAGGTTCTCCTTAACCTTCTGGTGGATTTTCTTCATAAGTTCAGCCTTAGTCTCACCATCAGTACTCACCATTTGATCCTTTTGTGGTAGAATAGGAGAGAGATCTAAAGGAGTCATTGGCTTAAAACCATACACAATCTCAAAAGGTGAAAGTTTAGTAGCTGAATGAGGAACTCTATTATAAGCAAATTCAATGAAAGGTAAACAATCAAGCCAATTCCTCAAGTTCTTACCAACCGTGGCTCTCAAGAGAGTGGATAGAGTGCGGTTAACAACCTCAGTTTGTCCATCAGTTTGAGGATGGCAAGTGGTAGAGAACAAGAGCTTGGTACCTAACTTCCTCCAAATGGTCCTCCAAAAGTGGCTCAAGAACTTTGTGTCCCTGTCAGAAACAATAGTTCTAGGAATACCATGAAGCTTAACCACTTCCTTAAAGAATAAATCAGCAGTTTGAGTAGCATCATTAGTCTTATTGCAAGGAATAAAATGAGCCATCTTAGAAAACCTGTCCACCACAACAAAGATGGAGTCCTTGTTCCTGATCTTTGGCAAACCTAAAACAAAATCCATGGAAATATCTACCCAAGGTAGGTCAGGAATAGGTAAAGGAATGTAAAGACCATGAGGATGTAACCTGGATTTAGCTTTGAGACAAACAATGCATCTTGCGCATAGCTTCTCAACATCTCTTCTCAAGTGTGGCCAATAGAAGTGTTCTGCCACTATACTCAAGGTTTTGTCACGTCCAAAGTGTCCCATAAGTCCACCACCATGTGCTTCTCTCAAGATCAAGTCTCGCATGGAACCTTGTGGGATACACAACCTCTTATCTTTAAATAGAAACTCATCATGCTGATAGAAAGATCCAAATGCTGCTTGCTTGCATTGCTTGTAGATGTCTCCAAAGTCTGGATCTTCTTGGTACTGCTCTTTGATGTGTTCAAACCCCATTACCTTGGCTTCCATCAAAGATATAAGCGCATGCCTTCTTGACAAAGCATCAGCTACAATGTTCTCCTTTCCTTTCTTGTACTTGATGATATAAGGAAAAGATTCCACAAACTCTAGCCACCTTGCGTGCCTCTTCTTCAAGGTAGTTTGTCCTCTCAAATACTTGAGTGTCTCGTGGTCAGTGTGGATCACAAACTCCTTAGAGAGTAGATAGTGCTGCCAAGTCTCCAATGACCTCACTAGTGCATATAACTCTTTATCATAGGTAGGATAGTTGAGTGTAGCTCCATGTAACTTCTCACTGAAGAATGCTACTGGCTTTCCTCCTTGAGTCAACACTGCTCCAATACCTGTCCCTGATGCATCACATTCAATCTCAAAAGTTTTGTTAAAATCAGGTAAGACTAAAACAGGAGCATTAGTTAAACTATCTTTGAGGTTTTGAAAAGCCTCATCCTGTTCACTTCCCCATTTGAAAGCCACATCTTTCTTGATTACTGAAGTTAATGGGGCTGCTATGGTGCTGAAGTCTCGGACAAATCTTCTATAGAAGCTTGCTAGTCCATGGAAACTCCTCACATGACCTATTGTAGTTGGCGTGGGCCACTCTTGTACTGCTTTGATCTTCTCTTCATCCACCTTTAGACCCTGTGAACTAACAACAAAGCCTAGGAAAACTAGTTGATCAGTGCAAAAGGTACATTTCTTGAGATTAGCATAAAGATGCTCTTGGCGCAAGGTTTCCAAAACCTTTTCAAGATGAATAAGATGATCTTCTAAGCTGTTGCTATAGACTAAGATATCATCAAAGTATACAACTACAAACTTACAGATGTACTCCCTTAGAACATGGTTCATGAGGCGCATGAAAGTGCTTGGAGCATTGGTAAGACCAAATGGCATGACTAGCCATTCATAGAGACCTCTCTTGGTCTTGAAAGCAGTCTTCCACTCATCTCCTTCTTTCATTCTTACCTGGTGATAACCACTCTTCAAATCTATCTTTGAGAAGATAGTGGCACCACTGAGTTCATCTAGCATGTCATCTAGTCGTGGGATTGGATGTCTATACTTGATGGTGATGTTGTTTATGGCTCGGCAATCAACACACATCCTCCAAGTCCCATCTTTCTTTGGCACTAGAAGAACTGGAACTGCACAAGGACTTAGACTTTCTCTTATGTATCCCTTGTCCATCAAGTCTTGCACTTGTCTCTCCAATTCTTTGGCTTCCTCCGGATTGACTCTATAGGCTGGTCGGTTTGGCAATGGAGCTCCTGGTACTAGATCAATCTGGTGTTCTATTCCTCTTATTGGTGGTAAACCAGCAGGAATATCTTCTGGAAAGATATCAGGGAACTTCTCAAGTAGTTGCACAACTTCTGGTGGGAGTTCTTGATCTTTATAATCTGTCAAAACACCTTCCTTAAAGATCATTAGTAGCACCTGTGTTTTGTTCTCTAAAGATTTTAAAACTTTAGATGGACTAATATAGAGATTAGTCTTACTTACCTTGTTTCCTTTGCTCATATCCTTTTGCAAGTCAAAGACTTGTTGTGGAGTTAAAGGAGCTAGGTTGTGCTTGCGGTTGTTGTGAGTGAAACTATAGTAGTTGGTGCGTCCATTGTGTATGGTCTCCTTGTCAAATTGCCAAGGCCTGCCAAGCAAAAGATGACCAGCTTGCATAGGAACCACATCACAAATTACCTTGTCAGCATATCGGCCTATGCTGAAAGAAACTTCCACTTGTTCACCAATCTTTAGCTCGGTTTCATCATTTAACCACTTCAATCTATAAGGTCTTGGATGTGTGGTTGTCTTGAGACCTAGCTTATCAACCAAATACTTGCTAGCAACATTAGTACATGAACCACCATCAATGATCAAGCTACATACCTTAGATTCAATGGTGCATCTTGTATGAAAGATGTTCTCCCTTTGAATAGTTTCTGGTTCGAACATTGCACTAAGTACTCTTCTTGTCACAAGTATCTCTCCCTCATCTGGATAATCAGTGATCTCTTCATCAGTAGCATCCGCTTCTTCTTCTTCTTGAGTCTCATATCCTCCATCTTCTCTAAGGATCATGACTCTTTGATTAGGACAATCTCTTGCATAATGTCCTTTACCTTGGCACTTGTAGCAAGTGATGTCTCGGTTTCTAGGTGCACTAGGCTTGCTTTGATCAGCCTTGTTGCCCTTAGATGCATCAGTAGTGGAGTTCTTCTTGAACCGGCTCTCAACCTCAATGGACTTGCCCTTGTCATTTCTTTGAGCTGGTGGAGTCCAAGTGTTCTTACTTCTACTTGTAGCTGCGGTTTTGCGCTTGATGTGTTGCTCTGCTTGGATAGCAAAGTGGATTAGATCATGGAAGTGCTCATAGTTCTGTCTCTCCACCTTTCTTGTTATCCTATCTTGAAGTCCATCCAAGAATTGTGCCATCAAGGTTTCCTCAGAGTCTTGAACCTCTAAGCGATTCCTCATAGCATCAAACTCTTCATAATACTCCTCAACTGACTTGGAACCTTGAGTGAGCTTCCTGAATCTCTTTTGCAAGTCACGGTAGTAGTAACTTGGCACATATCTTCTCCTCAGCATGGCTCTCATGTCATCCCAAAGAGCAATGGGTGCACGCCTTAGCCTTCTCCTTTCGGATAGCTCTCGATCCCACCATGTCAAGGCGGTTTCAGTGAGCTGAGCAGCAGCTAGAGAGACCTTCCTTAGCTCGGAGTAATGGTAATAGTCAAAGATGTACTCCATGCGTGTCTCCCAATCAATGTAGGCATCAGGATTAACCTTTCCAGCAAAGGTTGGTGGCGTGAGCTTCAAGTCCTTGCCTCCTTGCCATTGATCATGCTCTTGATCATGACCTCTTCCTCGGTTTCTTCCTCTATCTCTAGCATTTCTTCTAGGAGGGGGTCTTTGTTCTTCTTCTTCTAGACTCGGCATGTCACTATCCGAATCATCCTCAGCTCGGGGGTTGTCTTGTTGTTGTGGTTGTTGTTGTTGTTGTTGTTGTTGTTGTGGTTGCTGGTCTTGAGGATTGTTGTTTGCTCCTTGAGCCGGTTGGTTGGCTCGAGCTTGTTGTCCTTGCTCTAGGCGAGTCATCCTTTCACTGATGGATTGCATTGCAACTAGGAGTTGAGCCATAGTAGTTGCGGTATCAGCTGACGTTGAGCTAGTGTCTCCCATGTCTTAACCTGAAAAGAGTTTCAAGATCAAGTGAAGTTATCAAAGAAATAAAACTACAAATGAAATGCAAGGACCGAGATATAAAAACTATAGGATAGCAAAGAAGTATGCAAAAAGAAAGAAATCTCGAAATGCAAATGCCTTGTTCTAAAGATGGAAAGATGATATGCGATGGAGCTATACTAGGAAACTCGAAATGCAACAATCACAAAACAGAAATCTTTTGGGTTTTTCTTGGGATTTTCGGATCAAACAATAAAAACAAAACAAACTTTTTATTTTCTTTTCGATTTATATGAAACAAGAACAACTATAAGCTTATCAATGGTGAAACACAAGAACTAAAGGAAAAATAAATCTTTATGGGTTTTTCTTTATCAAAACTAAACGATCTATCTAAAGAGAAAAGAAACAACCTGATTTGGAGCGTTTAGGCTCTGATACCAAAATGATATAGGCACAAAGAGGGCCTGGTTGGATAGGGGTGAGGATCAATGAACCGGTTGCTAATGAAGTGGGGTGAGATGGAAGGATCTGATGTAGAGGATGATTTGAGTGATGGATCCGGTTGTATTGAGACTCGCAAAGACACCAATGGAGATGAGAAACACCACTTGGTCGTATAACCAACTTGATGATTCAATGGATGGCAAATGGGATAGATGTGGATATGGATCTAAGTTGCTTGTTCGAATAAACAACTCAACAAAGACAAAGAGATGGCTTGATGTGGTGAGGTTTTGATTGATTCACACAACCAAAGGATGGATCGAAGTGTAACCACAAGTTCTATGATGAGGAACTTGATATAACACGATTTTGCTCTCAAGAATGCTTCTCACAAACTCTCAAAAGGCTTAGTAGTTGCTAGGGGCAAACTGACTCATATATTTCATAAAGGTTAAAGATACAAGACTGCTTATAAGGGACTTATATAGTGTCCAATGCAGCTGTGCCCTTCTAGGGGTCTTGAAGCAAAAACAATACAAAGACTCGATCTAGGACTTAAGAAAGCATAGGCTAAACAATGCCTGACTCAACGAAATGAAATAAAAGAAATAAAATGTCTCAAGACCCTGCAAGATAAACCATAGGATATAAATCATAATGTAAATGGACTTACCTTACTTACCTTGATGCGGATGAGATTTGAAAAGAAAGTAGCCGTTGGAGAGGAGCCTCTTTTGATCTTGTGAAGTGATGTCGTTTGAAGGCTTGCTCTTCTCTTCTCAATGCTCACCGTTTCACTTAGGCGTGATGACAAATAAGGAAACCATTCCTTTGTGAGGAAGAATGGACCATATATTATCATCATCCTTTGGACCAACTTGTATAACATAAGCTTCATCTTTATTAGCTTCTCCTCCGGTTATAGTGAATTGATCCATGCGGTTTGTGATGGCTTCTAGCTTGGTGTTGATGTTGCTCTTGATGAGAAGAACTTCTATGGCTTTGTTAAAGCTGGCAGTAACACCTCTAGTTCCTGATCTTGTCCTTGGAGCTTGTCTAAGTGTGGGAATGTTGATGTCTGGTTCTATGTCCTCATCAAGAACACACTAATATTTTTAGACATTTATAAGTGTTTAAGGTGTTTATGTGAGAGTTTAAGAGATCAAATGCTTAGAAAAGAGTTTAAGAGGTTGAGAGAGTTTAGGAGGCAGAGTTTGTGTATCGAAATGCTTAATCTTATTAATGAGCTGAGGTTTACAATTTATACTAAGAGACTACACTAGGGTTGAGATCCAATGAATGGTTTAGACTTAAACACTATTACAAGGTCTTTGCGCGTTTATGAATTGCTTGGCTCAGGTTGCTTCCGCGTATCCAGCTTGATACAGCCTGTCTCCGCAGTATAGTAACCTTATCCAGCATAGTAACCACGCCAAGACCTTATCCTCCAACGGCTACAACCATTTGAATCAAACCCACCAAATGCCTTAGCGGATTTGATCACAACCTTCATCTCTTATCCATTTACCCAATCACCACAGTAACTAATGTTTTTACCGTGGTAACTTTCCTTGTACGGACAAGTCAACATTTGATCACACTCAAATGGTAAATGGATGAGATTCAGGTTGTCATGGTTTGAGTGTCCGTACAGTTGGTCCGTACTGTCCGTACTGTACGGAACTCTCAACCTTTCCTCAGCCTAATACTCAACCCCACTTCTCCTTAACATGTAAACCTCTTCTCAATACTCAAATCAACACCTCAACTTAACACTCCCCCTCAAGCTTGACCATGTGGAACAAGTCAAGCTTGGAATGCTGTTCAATCTCCCTCATTAAAACCTCAGCAAGGAAAACCCATTTGGGACAAAACCTTGAAGAGGAAAAAGAGTAGAGACATCCCAGCAGGAGAGTATTTAGTTGGTACCTCTCAAGTCAATGAGGCCCAGCCTAACGTGGATGGACTCCATTGTTTTCTGCCTTGCTGCCTTTGTAAACACATCTGCTAGCTGATCCTCACTTCTTGTATAACACGGCAACACAATCCCAAGAACAATCATATGCCTCACCTTGTGACAATCCACCTCAATGTGTTTAGTCCTCTCATGAAACACACTGTTGGAAGCTATGTGAATGGCAGCTTGATTGTCACAATGCATAACCATGGGTGTGACTTGCTCAACCTCAAAATGCTTCAGGATCCCTTTGATCCACACCAACTCGTTGGTAAGCTTGAGCATTGCACGATACTCGGCTTCAGCACTGGAGCAAGACACCACCTTCTGCTTCTTGCTCTTCCATGTCACCAGATTGCCTCCAATGAACGTGCAATAGCCTGTGGTTGATCTCCTATCAACTCTATCACCTGCCCAATCCGCATCACAATACCCCACAGCTTCAGTACTCTTGTTGCAACCCATCCAAATGCCTAAGCTCCTGGTTCCATTCAGATACATCAGCAGCCTTTCCACCATCCTCCAATGATGCTCCTTTGGCACTTGCATGTGCTGACTGACTTGGTTAACCGCAAAGCATATATCTGGCCGAGTGATGGTAAGATATATGAGTTTCCCCACCAGCTTCCTATAGAGCTTTGGATCCTTGAACGGCTTGCTATCTTCAGTCTCCCCCTCACGTGGAACTTTGTACCCATCCTCCATCGGCATCTTAGCTATCTTCCCTTCATCCATACCTGCATCTTTCAACAGATCAAGTGTATATTTCCTCTGAGATATGAACAAACCTTCCTTGGATCTACACAACTCAATTCCAAGGAAGTATTTCATTTCACCCAAGTCCTTAATCTCAAATACTGACTTTAGGAAGTCCTTAGTCTCTTGAATACCTGCCTTATCAGAACCAGTAATGATAATATCATCAACATAGACAAGAATACATATGATACCTGAGGGTGTGGTGAGAGTGAAAAGAGTATGGTCAAGCTCGCATTTCTTGAATCCTCTTCCATTCAGGGTGGTGCTCAGCTTGTAGTACCATGCTCTTGGAGACTGCTTAAGCCCATAAATAGCCTTCTTGAGTCTCAACACATTTCCCTTCTTAACCAAGTGCTCAAGACCCGGTGGTGGTAACATGTAAACTTCATCCTCAAGCTCTCCTTGCAAGAAAGCATTCTTGACATCCATTTGCCAAAGGTCCCACTCCAAGTTCACAGCAAGAGATAACACTACTCTAATGGTATGAAGCTTGGCAACCGGAGCAAATGTGTCAATGTAATCTTCTCCATAGGTTTGAGTAAACCCTCTAGCTACCAACCGAGTCTTCCTTCTATCAATCTTGCCATTAGGTAAGTACTTGATGGTAAAGATCCACTTACACGACACTGCCTTCTTTCCTTTTGGTAATGTACTCTCATACCAAGTGTCATTCTTTATCATTGCGCCAGCTTCATCATTCACTGAGTCTCTCCACTCTTGAATCAACATTGATTCCTCATAACTTCTTGGAACATAGCTCTCATCTAAACTCACTGTGAAAGCTTGATGTTCCTCAGGATAACTTGCAAACGAACACACTGCTTGAGATGGATGCTCAACCGCTTGAGCATTGTAATACACCCTTGTATTCACCCAGTTAGATGCATCTCTCTTTACTCTTGTGCTTCTTCTCAAAGTAGGCTGTTGTGAGAATTATAGAATTAGGAGAGATTGTGTGAGAGAGTTAATGAGATGAAAGGAGAATTAAGAGAGATTGAGAGAGCATTGCGCAAACGAGAGAGAGAGAGAAGGAGATAATGGTTTTCCTTAGTTTTTTTGGTTTGTCAATGGGAGCAACCCATATATAGAAGATACAGCCAGTACAATGTGCAGTAGAAGAAATGATAAACAAAAGGAAACCAATAAACAAAGAGGAGAGAGACACGGCAGGTCTGCGCAAGCTGAGCTTAGACAGTGACATGTCCTCAACGTTCTTCTTGCCTTGAACCCTTAACCAGCACATGTGATCAGTCTCCAACGGTCTCATTGCCTCATATAATATTGTGTGACTTAATCAAAAGTTGCTAGGCGAGATTACTTCCTCTTTCTTGCCTTGCACTTCACATTAGGTCACTGATTGTACGGATAGACTTGACTCTCAAGTCAAGTCATCCTTTGCTTAGATCACATTCGCCTGATCCCATCTTGTTCCTTATCTCTTCTACTCACTTGTATTGCTTCATCTCAACACTCCCCCTCAAGCTTGACCATGTGAAACAAGTCAAGCTTGGAAGACCATGAAGCATTCCCTCATTAAAACCTTGACATGTAAAACCCAGTGGGACAAAAACATATCAAGGAAAGAGTAGAACACTTCATGGAGAGGGGATTACTGAGATGAAAGGTCCACGAGTCCAAGCTTTGAATGAATGAACTCGCAAACCTTAGAACTGGCCGCTTTGGTGAAGATATCAGCTAGCTGGTCTTCACTTCTGGTATAGCATGGAAGAATGATTCTCTGCTCAACCGCTTGTCTCACCTTATGGCAATCAACTTCAATGTGTTTGGTCCTCTCATGAAACACATTGTTGGATGCTATGTGGATTGTGGCTTGATTGTCACAATGGATGGTGATTGGAGATGATGTCTCTATTCCCAAGTCTTGGAGGAGATTTCTGATCCAGATAAGCTCACTTGTAAGCTTCCTCATTGCCCTATACTCTGCCTCAGCACTTGAGCATGAAACCACCTTTTGTTTCTTGCTTTTCCAAGTCACCAAGTTCCCTCCAATGAAGGTGCAATAGCCGGTTGTAGATCTCCTATCTACTCTGTCTCCAGCCCAATCAGCATCACAGTAGCCTACTATCTCAGTACTCTTGTTGCATCCCATCCAGACTCCTTGACCCGGTGCCTCCCTTAAGTACCTTAGTATCCTTTCCACCATGTTCCAATGATGCATCTTTGGGGCTTGCATGTGTTGGCTCACTTGGTTGACTGCAAAGCAAATGTCTGGTCTAGTTATGGTGAGGTAGATAAGCTTTCCAACCATTCTTCTATAGTGCTTGACATAAGTGTATGGTTGGTTGTCAATCTCCCCCTCACGCATCACTTTGTACCCATCTTCAAGTGGTGTCTTTGCGGTTCTTCCTCCTAGTTCACCAGCCTCCTTTAGCAAATCCAAGGCATACTTCCTTTGAGATAAGAATAATCCTTCCTTGGATCGACATATCTCAATACCTAGAAAGTATTTGAGCTCTCCCAAATCCTTGATATCAAATGATGACTTGAGATATGCTTTGGTTGCTAGTATGCCCTCTTTGTCACTTCCAGTGATGATGATATCATCCACGTAGACTAGGATCACGATGATTCCCTTCTTGCTGGTGAGGGTGAATAGAGTGTGATCAGCGTCTGACTTCACAAAGCCTTTCCCATTGAGTGTAGCACTCAGCTTGTGATACCAGGCTCTAGGTGATTGTTTCAGACCATATATAGCTTTCTTCAACCTGAGAACATTGCTCGGCTTCACTAGATGCTCTAATCCTGGTGGTGGCTTCATATACACCTCATCTTCCAACTCTCCTTGCAAGAAGGCATTCTTCACATCCATTTGCCATAGATCCCACTCTAAGTTGACTGCTAGAGAGAGAACTATTCTTATGGTGTGTAACTTTGCAACTGGCGCGAAGGTGTCAAGGTAATCCTCTCCATAGGTTTGTGTGAAGCCTCTTGCTACCAACCTTGTCTTGCGCCTTTCCACTGTACCATCAGCATTGTACTTGATGGTGAAGATCCAACGACTTGTTACTGCTCTCTTGCCTTTGGGTAGCTCAGATTCATACCAGGTGTCATTGATGATCATAGCATTACTTTCACAGCCCACTGATTCTCTCCACACAGCATGCTCCATTGCTTCTTCATAGGTTCTTGGAATGTATTCCTGATCCAACTCTCCAATGAACACTACATGCTCTTGTGGGTATTGTGCCAAAGAGCACACTGCTTGGATAGGATGAGCTACTGCTTGAGAGTTGAAGTACACTCTATTGTTTCTCCAGTTTGTTGCCGGCTGTCTAACTCTAGTGCTTCTTCTCAGGGGCGGTTGAGGGTTGCTTTCTGATCCACTAGGCTCCTCTTGAGTCCCTTGAGTGGTATCTTCATGCGCATGTTGCTCAGCTTGATCATGACTTGCTGATTGCTCCTCTTGATGCTCAGCTTCATTGTCCCCCTCAGGATCAAGGTGAGTAACTTCAGGAACCTCAGGAATAGGTTCTGGTGTTACTGGTGCAGTTGGTGCTTCCTCTTGTACTGCCTCGGTTGACCTCTCAATAGGTATACTGATGCCCAAGTTCTCCATAACTCTTCTTAGGTTGGATGCTCTATCTGAGGTGGAGTGGGACAGATTCTCCAAATCTTCCCAACTACTTCCATCATGGTATGACTCCAAGAACTTGACATCTCTTGACACTAAGACCCTCCTGGTCTCTGGTACAAAGCATTTGTATCCTTTCTGATGTGGAGAATACCCAATGAACACTGCCTTGGTACTCTTGGCAGCCAGTTAATCTCTTTGTTCTCCTGGAACAAAAACAAAGCAAAGGCAACCAAACACACGCATATGATCAATGGAGGGTTTTGTGTTGTTCAGTACCTCATAGGGAGATTGATCTTGCAGGATTCTGGTGGGAATCCTATTGATCAAATAGCATGCGGTTACAACTGCATCACTCCAGAATCTTTTAGGCATGCTTGTATGGAACATCATGCTTCTGGCCACCTCCATGAGGTGTCGATTCTTCCTTTCAGCCACCCCATTTTGTTGTGGTGTGTAAGGGCAACTAGTTTGGTGGATCATCCCATGTTTGGCTAAGTGTTGTTTGAACGCATTGCTTGTGTATTCTCCTCCATTATCTGATCTCAAAATTTTAATCTTGGCATTGAAGTGGTTAGTGACATAGGTTTGAAAATTTATGAAAGCTTCTAACACCCTATCTTTAGATGGTAGCAAGGTTATCCATGTGTACTTAGATTTCTCATCAATAAAAGTAACAAAATATTTGTGATGCTCTCTAGAAACACATGGTGCTGTCCACACATCAGAATGAATAAGATCAAAGCAATTTTCATAAATTTTACTTGATCTAGGGAATACAGTTTTGCAATGTTTTCCCAAGATACAAGCTTCACAATCACTTTTAAAAGAAATACTAGGCAACATGATGTTCAAAGCACGAGAATGAGGATGTCCTAATCTAGCATGCCACAATACATCTTTAGGTAAAGCTGAAACAGAATTTAAAGCACAAGATAAATCGGTTGATGACTTGGTGTCTTCCAGCAAGTACAAGTCTCCCTTGGTCACACCATTGCCAAGCAACCTACTAGTCTCAATATCCTGAAAGTAAACTTCATTAGGCGTGAAGGTAATATGATTTTAGAGAATAAGATTGGTATTGAGAGAATAGAAGAGAAATGAAGAGAATCCGAGAAGAGAGTAAAGAGAAATTATGTAATCATTGTTGCAAAGCTTAAGAGAAAAGTGTTTCTTATTTCATAGCACTCAAGGATCGACAATACATCAGTATATAAAGGAAAGGAAAGCATAGACTAGGGCTTTCAGGATACTATTGAAAGCATGTGAAGTCAAAGAGATACATGGCTCAGAATGCACACACGCCTGGTCAAGGGAAGAAGAGCTGCGCAGTTCTCTTTACAGCCTGTCTTGCTTTTGCTTTGGTTAAGGATAAGAAACCTTATCCTTAAACGGTCACTAAC
>NW_026617648.1:0-16053 GCF_000801105.2 Raphanus sativus
CTGGATAGAAGGTGGGATATCTTCTTGCTCACAACACCTATGAGATTTATTCAACTTCCTGGTTATTCTCCACTGATTAGTGGTTCCAAATAAAGCTTCTTAGATCGTGGTTCTGATATTTTTAGTAGTATTGAGTAGATAAGGTGGATTGAGGTGAGTTTAATGATAAAGGTTTATGAAGAACATGAAGAACATTATGAACTAGAGAGAGAGAGTTGCAAATCGTGTTATTTGATTAATGAGACAGAGTTTACAATATAAAGGAAAAGCTAAGACACAGATTTACTATTCTAAGCATGTGTAGTCAAAGGATCAGGCTGCTTTAGTTTGAACTAAACCAATGAGAAGCCTCACATGCTTATGGGAAGAACCTTATCCATCCAGGCTGTTCCAGCCTGTCTTGCGCAGCTTCTTCCCTTCTCCAACGGTGTTATTCACTCATGTGAGCTTCCCACAGTGTAGTAACCTTAGCATAGTAACTTTGGTCTTGTTACCAATTTACCTTAGTAATATAAAGTTACCACAGTAACTAAAAAGTTACCACAGTAACTTTTATAGTTACTTTCCCATCTCTTTGCTATCACATCTTCTTCTCATAAGTATCCCAGTCTCTTCTCAATATTAATCTCAATCTCTCATCCTTTCAACACTCCCCCTCAAGCTTAACCATGTGGAACAAGTTAAGCTTGGAAGGACCATGAGATCTTCCTCATTAAAAACCTCATCAAAGAAAACCCAGTGGGACAAAACTTTGATGAGGGAAAAAGAGTAAAGATCTCATGATCAGGGGACTAGCTGGTTGATGAGAGATCAATGAGACCCAACCTGATATGGATGGATTCCATTGTCTTCTGTCTCGCAGCCTTGGTGAAGATGTCTGCTAACTGGTCTTCACTTCTAGTGTAGCATGGCAAGATCACTCCCAAGACTATCATCTGCCTGACCTTGTGGCAGTCCACTTCAATGTGCTTTGTCCTCTCATGGAACACTGAGTTGGTGGCTATGTGTATTGCAGCTTGATTGTCACAATGCATGGTCATTGGTGTAGCTTGCTCAATCTCCAAGTGTTTCAGAATCCCCTTGATCCAAATCAACTCGTTGGTGAGCTTCAGCATAGCCCTATACTCAGCCTCAGCACTAGAGCAAGAGACCACCTTCTGCTTCTTGCTCTTCCATGTGACTAAGTTCCCACCAATGAATGTGCAATAGCCAGTTGTAGATCTTCTATCTACTCTGTCTCCTGCCCAATCCGCATCACAATAGCCTACAACCTCAGTACTTCCATTGCACCCCATCCATACTCCTTGACCAGATGTACCATTCAGATACATCAGGATCCTTTCCACCATTCTCCAATGATGCTCCTTAGGTAGTTGCATATGTTGACTTACCTGGTTCACAGCAAAACAAATATCAGGTCTAGTAATGGTGAGGTAAATGAGCTTACCCACTGTTGAGATGAAGCAATAAACTAGATGAGTATGATGACAAAGAAGAGAATAGATGAAGAGGAGAACCCGGAGTGATCAAGAAAGTCCAAGTGAGCTTGTCTGTACAGTTTGGTCAAGAGTGACCTAACTTACCTTAGAAGACAAGTCATTGGCTAGCTTGAGAAGGAAGGGAGTCTCACCACACTTCAAATAAAAGAAGATGTCGACAAAGAAGCAAAAGAGACGTTGGAGCTTGATCAGAAAGGAGTCACGGGTGGAGTTAAGGAGAGGTGACCGTTTATCACCTGTCATTGTCTCTCATGCTGAACGAGCCACTGCGCAAGATCAGTCCCCAATTGTTTAATCTTTTAGCTAGTCAACTTGTCTTGTTTGTTTATCATATCTCTGTCTATTTAAAGACATGTACCATGTACTAATCTAATCAAGGAAACTCATTACATCCTTCTTGTAACGCCCCGACCCGCCCACGGCTAATGGGCCACCCACGCCCGCTCTCTCGGCCCGTGGGCCCCATCCCATCCGACGGTCGGTCGTTAATTTTCCAAGGCTCGAAATCATTGTCTATTGTCCCTGCAATCACCACCCGACCTTTCCCCGTGTTTTGGCCTCACTCGCACGGTATCGCGAATCACTTCCCGATAGGTCACCCATCCTTTCACTACTCCAGTCCAAGCACGCTTAACTCTGGAGTTCTAAACGGATGTGTGACGGAAAAGGTAAGTCAACTTTGGTGATATAGGTTGCCAAATCAATTCTTTTTAAGCCTTTTCACATATCACAACTCGGGATGTTACAATTCACCCCCTCTCAAAGAACGCAACGCCCTCGTTGCGCCTCACGACAGGTCTCAAGACGCCTCTCAGATCAGAACTGAGATGGCTAACCAGCTCTGATACCACTTGTAACGCCCCGACCCGCCCACGGCTAATGGGCCACCCACGCCCGCTCTCTCGGCCCGTGGGCCCCATCCCATCCGACGGGTCGTCGTTAATTTTCCAAGGCTCGAAATCATTGTCTATTGTCCCTGCAATCACCACCCGACCTTTCCCGTGTTTTGGCCTCACTCGCACGGTATCGCGAATCACTTCCCGATAGGTCACCCATCCTTTCACTACTCCAGTCCAAGCACGCTTAACTCTGGAGTTCTAAACGGATGTGTGACGGAAAAGGTAAGTCAACTTTGGTGATATAGGTAGCCAAATCAATTCTTTTTAAGCCTTTTCACATATCACAACTCGGGATGTTACACTTCTCATTCTCTCTCGCAATATGTTTCACTCAACTCTCTCTTTTGATTAATTCTCAACTACACTTAACAAACTCTCATCTAATCTCTCATATAATTCTTAATTCTCACATGGTATCAGAGCATCTTAGCTCTTGAGACCCATTTCTCTTCCGCAATTTCTCTGTGTTCTTACTATTTTTAGTAAAGTTCTTGGTGTTCTTGAAGTGTTCTTCATTTTCATCTCCAGAATTTGCCAAAAATAGCAAAGTTCATCTTTAAACTTCTTTTCACAAAACTCTCTTGATGGATTCTGCTGGTGAACACTCACGGATGGTGACCATTCCAGTTACTCTCAAGGGAGCTAACTATCTACATTGGGCGAGGCTAACTAAAACCGCTCTTGGAGGCAGAGGGCTCTGGGAGGTGGTTGAAGAAGGCAGGAGCAACAAGAAGAAGACTGTCCTAGGAGAGGATGGCAAAGAAGTGGTGCAAGCTGAAGCTGATGACAAGAAGCGAGTTCAAGAGGATCTCCTGGTCTTGTCTATCATCCAACACAGCCTTGAGGCATCAATCTTGGAGTCTTACGCCTACTGTGAGACTTCAAAAGAACTATGGGATACACTCCAAAAGGTGTTTGGTAATGTATCCAACATTAACCGAGTGTTTGAAGTCAAGAGGGCTATCAACAACCTGTGTCAAGAGGATACTGAGTTTGATAAACACTTTGGGAAGTTCAGATCTCTATGGGCAGAGCTGGAGATGTTGAGACCAGCAACTCTTGACCCGGATGTACTGAATGAGAGAAGAGAGCAAGATAAGGTCTTTGCCTTGCTATTCTCTCTTAACCCAGGGTACAATGAATTGATTAAGCACATACTGAGGGGAGTTAGTCTCCCATCTCTGGATGAAGTGTGTGCTCAAATCCAAAAGGAGCAAGGCTCAGCTGGTCTCTTTGGAGGAAAGAAAGACCTTGTGATAGCCAACCAAGCAGAAGGTGTTGCTAACAAAGGTCACTTCAAACCTGAAGACAAGAAGGTGTGGGTGTGTGACCACTGCAAGAAGAAGGGGCATGGGAAAGATAAGTGCTGGATACTTCATCCTCATTTGAAGCCACAGAAGTTCCGGACCGGTAACAATGAAGCAAGAGCTAACTACTCAGGCGACATGGGTGAACCCGGAGCAGTGAGTGGAGGGGAGAAGGCTCTAGCATCCAGCTCAACCATGAGGAACCCCCAAGATGAGACTATCAAGCGCTCAGACATTGAAGCTCTCATCAAACTCCTCAAAGATAACTCTGGTAACAAATTTGGTACCTCTTTTCATGCACTTATCAGTGATATCTCCATGAATGCTTTAACTAGTTCTAAGTTGATAAAACCTCTAGTTATAGATTCAGGAGCTAGTCATCACATGATTAGTGACCTGACCTTAATTAAAAACATTGTTCCTGCTCTAGGACATGTTATGATTGCAAATGGGGATAAGATACCAATTAAAGGCATAGGTGATCTTAAGTTGTTTAACAAGGATTCTAAGGCTCTTTACATGCCTAGCTTTGCTTCAAATTTGTTATCTGTAAAAAGAGTTACTAATGATCTTAAGTGCAGTGTTACATTCACGCCTAATGAAGTGTACTTTCAGGATATTGAGACTAGTAGGTTGCTTGGCAATGGTGTAACCAAGGGAGACTTGTACTTGCTGGAAGACACCAAGACCTCAACCGATTTATCTTATGCTTTAAATTCTGTTTCAGCTTTACCTAAAGATGTATTGTGGCATGCTAGATTAGGACATCCTCATTCTCGTGCTTTGAACATCATGTTGCCTAGTATCTCTTTTAAAAGTGACTGTGAAGCTTGTATCTTAGGGAAACATTGCAAGACAGTGTTCCCTAGATCAAGTAAAATTTATGAAAAATGCTTTGATCTTATTCATTCTGATGTTTGGACCGCACCATGTGTATCTAGAGAACATCACAAATATTTTGTGACATTCATAGATGAAAAATCTAAGTATACTTGGATAACCTTATTGCCATCAAAAGATAGGGTCTTAGAAGCATTCATAAATTTTCAAAACTATGTCACTAATCACTTCAATGCCAAGATTAAAATTTTGAGATCAGATAATGGAGGAGAATACACAAGCAAGGCATTCAAGCAACACTTAGCCAAACATGGGATGATTCATCAAACAAGCTGTCCTTACACTCCACAACAAAATGGGGTCGCTGAGAGGAAGAATAGACACCTTATGGAGGTAGCCAGGAGCATGATGTTCCATACAAGCATGCCTAAAAGATTCTGGAGTGATGCTGTTACAACTGCATGCTACTTGATCAACCGGATTCCTACCAGGATCCTACAAGATCAATCTCCTTATGAGGTATTGAACAACACAAAACCCTCTATTGAACATATGCGTGTGTTTGGTTGCCTTTGTTTTGTCTTTGTTCCAGGAGAGCAAAGAGATAAGCTGGCGGCCAAGAGTACAAAGGCAGTGTTCATTGGATATTCTCCTCATCAGAAAGGGTACAAATGCTTTGTGCCAGAGACCAGGAGGGTCTTAGTCTCCAGGGATGTCAAGTTCTTGGAATCCAAAGGATACTATGATGGAAACAGTTGGGAAGATTTAGAGAATCTATCTCAATCCGCTTCAGATAGAGCATCCAACCTAAGAAGAGTTATGGAAAGTCTGGGCATCAGTGTACCTGTTGAGAGGGCATCAAGGGAAACACCAGTGACACCAGCAACTACTCCTGAGGTTACTCACCTTGATCATGAGGGGGACAATGAAGCTGAGCATCAAGAGGAGCAGTCAGCAAGTCCTGATCAAGCTGAGCAACAAGCTGAACAACAAGAGGAGCAGCATGCGCATGAGGACATTACACAAGAGACTCAAGAGGAGCCTACTGTGAGTTCAGGACCTAGTGGTGAAGAAGGCAACATTCAACCGACCTTGAGAAGAAGCACTAGAGTCAGGCAGCCAGCAACAAACTGGAAAAACAACAGAGTCTACTTCAACTCTCAAGCAGTAGCTCATCCCATCCAAGCAGTGTGCTCTCTAGCACAATACCCACAAGAGCATGTAGTGTTCATAGGAGAGCTGGATCAGGAGTATATTCCAAGATCATATGAGGAAGCTATGGAGCATGCAGAATGGAGGGAATCAGTGGGTAGTGAGTCAAATGCCATGATAATCAATGATACATGGTATGAGGCAGAACTACCAAAGGGCAAGAGAGCTGTGACTAGTCGGTGGATATTCACTATCAAGTACAATGCTGATGGTACTGTGGAAAGGCGTAAGACAAGGTTGGTAGCAAGAGGCTTCACTCAAACCTATGGAGAGGATTACCTTGATACTTTTGCGCCAGTTGCAAAACTACACACCATAAGGATAGTCCTATCCTTAGCAGTCAACCTAGAGTGGGATCTATGGCAGATGGATGTGAAGAATGCATTCTTACAAGGAGAGTTGGAAGATGAAGTTTACATGAAGCCACCTCCTGGTCTTGAACATTTAGTGAAGCCGGGCAATGTTCTTAGATTGAAGAAAGCTATCTATGGTCTGAAGCAATCACCAAGAGCCTGGTATCACAAGCTAAGCACCACACTCAATGGGAGGGGCTTTGTGAAGTCAGAAGCTGACCACACCTTGTTCACACTCACCAGCAAGAGGGGAATCATTGTGATCCTAGTGTATGTGGATGATATCATCATCACTGGCAGTGACAAGGAGGGGATACTTGCAACCAAGACATATCTCAAGTCGTCTTTTGATATCAAGGATTTGGGAGAGCTCAAATATTTTCTAGGCATTGAGATATGCAGATCCAAGGAAGGACTATTTCTATCTCAAAGGAAGTATGCATTGGATCTACTGAAAGAGGCTGGTGATCTAGGAGGAAGAGCTGCAAAGACTCCACTAGAAGATGGGTACAAAGTGATGCGAGAGGGGGAGATTGATAGCAAGCCATATGGAGAGGTGAAGCACTATAGAAGAATGGTGGGAAAGCTTATATATCTCACTATCACTAGACCAGATATATGCTTTGCAGTTAATCAAGTGAGTCAGCACATGCAAGCACCCAAGATGCACCATTGGAACATGGTGGAGAGGATACTAAGGTATCTAAGAGAGGCGCCAGGACAAGGAGTGTGGATGGGATGCAACAAGAGCACAGAAATCGTTGGGTATTGTGATGCTGATTGGGCAGGAGATAGAGTTGATAGGAGATCAACTACAGGCTACTGCACCTTCATTGGAGGCAACTTAGTGACTTGGAAAAGCAAGAAGCAAAAGGTTGTGTCATGCTCAAGTGCTGAGGCTGAATATAGGGCAATGAGGAAGCTAACCAGTGAGTTGATCTGGATCAGGAACCTGCTTAACGACTTGGGCATAGTGACTTCATCTCCAATCACCATGCACTGTGATAACCAAGCTGCAATACATATAGCGTCCAACAATGTGTTTCATGAGAGGACTAAACACATTGAGGTGGATTGCCACAAAGTGAGGCAGGCTGTAGAGCAAAGGATAATCTTACCATGCTATACAAGAAGTGAGGATCAGTTGGCTGACATCTTCACCAAGGCTGCTAGTACTAAGGTTTGCGAGTTCATTCATTCAAAGCTTGGACTCGTGGATCTTTCATCTCAGTAATCCCCTCATCATGAAGTGTTCTACTCTTTCCTTGATATGTTTTTGTCCCACTGGGTTTTGCATATCAAGGTTTTAATGAGGGAATGCTTCATGATCTTCCAAGCTTAACTTGTTCCACATGGTCAAGCTTGAGGGGGAGTGTTGAGATGAAGCAATAAACTAGATGAGTATGATGACAAAGAAGAGAATAGATGAAGAGGAGAACCCGGAGTGATCAAGAAAGTCCAAGTGAGCTTGTCTGTACAGTTTGGTCAAGAGTGACCTAACTTACCTTAGAAGACAAGTCATTGGCTAGCTTGAGAAGGAAGGGAGTCTCACCACACTTCAAATAAAAGAAGATGTCGACAAAGAAGCAAAAGAGACGTTGGAGCTTGATCAGAAAGGAGTCACGGGTGGAGTTAAGGAGAGGTGACCGTTTATCACCTGTCATTGTCTCTCATGCTGAACGAGCCACTGCGCAAGATCAGTCCCCAATTGTTTAATCTTTTAGCTAGTCAACTTGTCTTGTTTGTTTATCATATCTCTGTCTATTTAAAGACATGTACCATGTACTAATCTAATCAAGGAAACTCATTACATCCTTCTCATTCTCTCTCGCAATATGTTTCACTCAACTCTCTCTTTTGATTAATTCTCAACTACACTTAACAAACTCTCATCTAATCTCTCATATAATTCTTAATTCTCACACCCACTAGCTTTCTATAAAGCTTTGGATCCTGGAAGGGCTTGCTGTCTTCACTCTCCCCCTCACGTGGGACTTTATAGCCATCTTCCATTGGCATCCTTGCGGTTTTGCCTCCAAGTACACCTGCATCTCTCAATAGATCAAGTGTATATTTTCTTTGGGAAATGAATAATCCTTCCTTAGCTCTACATAGCTCAATACCAAGGAAGTACTTCATTTCTCCTAAATCTTTTATCTCAAATACAGACTTTAAAAAGTCTTTTGTTTCTTGTATACCTGCCTTATCAGAACCAGTAATGATAATATCATCTACATAGACCAATAGACAGATGATACCTGACTTGGTAGTAAGAGTAAATAGAGTGTGGTCTAGTTCACACTTCCTGAACCCTCTTCCATTCAGAGTGGTACTCAACTTGTTGTACCATGCTCTAGGAGACTGCTTCAACCCATAGATAGCTTTCTTTAGTCTCAAAACATTGCCTGGCTTCACCATTCCCTCAAGACCAGGAGGAGGTAACATGTAGACTTCATCCTCTAGTTCTCCTTGTAAGAAAGCATTCTTTACATCCATTTGCCAAAGATCCCACTCTTGGTTCACAGCCAAGGATAGTACTACCCGAATGGTGTGAAGTTTGGCAACAGGGGCAAAGGTATCAATGTAGTCTTCTCCATAGGTCTGAGTGAATCCCCTAGCTACAAGTCTTGTCTTTCTCCGGTCTATCTTCCCATTAGGAAGGTACTTGATGGTAAAGATCCACTTACAAGATACTGCTCTCTTTCCTTTTGGCAATGTGCTTTCATACCAAGTGTCATTCTTGATCATGGCATTGGCTTCATCATTTACTGAGTCTCTCCATTCTTGAATCAACATAGCTTCTTCATAGCTTCTTGGTACATAACTCTCATCCAAGCTCACCATAAAGGCTTGATGCTCTTCTGGATACTCAGCAAAAGAACACACAGCTTGGGAAGGATGCTCCACAGCCTGGGCATTGTAGTACACTCTCGTGTTTACCCAGTTGGAAGCATCCTTCTTCACCCGTGTGCTTCTCCTCAATGGTACTGAAGTAACAGCTTCTGGTTGGGTAGCTTCTTGTTGGGTAGTACTTGTAGTACTTGCCGGTTCATGTTCTTGACCTCCACTAGCTTCACCTTCTCTATACTGATCTCCCTGGTCAGTCTCACCTCCTTGATGCATCTCACTTTGATCAGGATTTGCTGAGCTTTGATCTCCCTGACCTCCAGCCTCAGCTTCATTTCCCCCCTCATGATCAATGTGGGATGTTTCTTCAGCTTCATTTCCAGCAGTGGTGTTTGTACCACTTGGATCCTGGGTCATGTTGATCCCAATCCTTTCTAGTATCAATCTAAGGCTTGCAGCCTTATCAGATGGTCTAGACAAGTCTTCCAAGTCTTCCCATTTCTTATCATCATAGAAACACTTCTCTTCCAGGAACCTGACATCCCTAGACACCATCACTCTTGGTGCAGCCCTGGAATGGCTGTCTCTCCCTGGATCTCTTGTAAGTGGGTAGATGCTTGGATAATCCTTGCAAACAGAGAATCAAAGACTCAATCTGCTTCAAGGCTTGTGGATAGATGATAGATGTTGATGATGAACTTTGCTAAAGAGCTATGGATTGCTCAGAAGCTGTTTTGCTACTCAAAGACACAGAATCACCCTGTATTGTCTAAGATGGATTCACAAGGAATTCCTTCCTTTAAGTGAGGTCAATGTTCTTAAGCTGAACAGAGAAAGCAAGAGACAAAAGCAAGCAAAGCTGCTGTAAAATTATTAGATTCAAAGTTGTGTCTCTCTTGGCTGCTGCCGTGAGTTTTAAAACAAAAACAAGGTCTAACCTAACCAATTTGGTTAGCAATTTCGAAATCCCCTCCTAATCCCAATTAAAATTGGTTTACTAATCCTAATTTGTCTCTGGTTTGAATTAAATGAAAACCAAGAAAACCAAATAAGCCCAGCCCAATTACATTGCAATTAAATTAAACCAACATGCTGGTTTATCTTGGTTCTCTCCTTCTGATCTTGTATCCACGAAATTGACTAAGTGTTTGAGACCCTTCACTTGTGCTCTCAGCCTTGATCTGGTTACTAGTCCATTCCACAAGCTAGCTAGCTCATCTGGTGCTTCTCTTCTCAGGTCCAGTACAGGTTCATCAGCTTCAAGCTCCTCTTCTAAGTCAGGTTCAATCAGCTCTTCATCATCAGACTCACTCAGCTCTCCAATGTCTCTGGTCATGGCTACACCATCCCCTCCTCCTTTAAAAGGATTTGTCCTCAAATCCAAGCTCTGTAGGATGATAGAACCTTGATCACTCAACAACAGATTGCATGATCTGGCCTTGGGAGATATGATCACTTCTCTAATCTCTCCAGGGTCAAACACAAAGTATTGCAATCCTTCTTCATGTCTCAACAATATCTTGGAACTTTTCTCAAGGCATGTAGCTTCTAAGGTTGATGATTCCTCCACTTTGTTGAGTTTAAAGCTGGCTGCTCCACTCCAGAATGATCCTACACACTTCCTGCTGATGAACATGAGACCATGTACTCTCAGTTTAACCTCCTTATGGTCAGGGGGTCGTGTGGTATGGTCCCCATACTCATCCTCCAGTTCTGGCTTCTCTTTAACCACCACCAGTTCATGTTTAGCTCTGCTCAGCTTGTTCTGATCAGCTATGAACCTGATAAAGGACTTGTTGCCTCCTGACTCTCCTTCATTCTCTCTGCAACTAGTTTGGATCACACCATTCTCTCTCCCTTTAAAAAGATTTGACCACAAATCTTCTTCTTCAAGAGTGAATGAACTCTGCAAATCAAACTTGAAGGCTGCTGCTTTCTGTTCCAGAATTTTGTGACTTTTTCTAAACACACAAAAGCTTCCTCCAGGTTCAAAAATAACTTGTTGCAGTCCCTTGACAACTCTCAGATGCTCTACTAAGCTGAACTGAAAACATACCATAAGTCTGATCAGTAAATCACAAGAAAACAATCTAATGAATCCACCTTGTTCAATCAAAGTCTCAAGTGGCTCTTTATGAACTACAAGTGCCTCATCAGGTTCTCCTTCTTCTTTAGCCTTGTTTTGATCATGATTAAGACCACACAAAGCTCCTGGTACGTGCTCCTCTTGCTGTAGTTGAATCTCTGATATCTTCACAGCCGGTTTTGTTGCAATCTTTTCCTTATGCTCTGCTGGTTCCTTCTTGTAACAACTTAGCTCATCATCTCTTGATGCTGGACGTGGGGCTGGCCCCTGATGTGGGATTTTGATCACAGCAGTGAGTGATTGATCTATCATGTTCCTGAGGTCTTGCTTGAACTGTGTGCTTTCCAATTCCTCAAAATATGCTTGATGTAGCTGCAACTTTCTTTGTGTCTCACCACCATAGTATGTCTTTTGCTGATCTTTTGGTGTTCTAGCACGTCCTGTAGCTGCCCCAGATTGACAGTGTATCCTTTTAAAATCAGTTTGACCATACCTCTTGGCTACAAACCTTTTCTTCATGACAGCCTTCATCTCATACCAAGAAGAAATCTGTAACTCTCCACACTGTTTTCTTTTGTTAGCAAGTTGATACCACCATTCAAGTGCATACCCATAAAAACCAGTAGTTGCTATATGAACCTGCTTCTCTGCTGTGTATCTATGGCAGTGAAAAACGAAATCCACATCCTTTTCCCATTCTAGATATGTATTTGGATCGAACTCTCCATAGAAGGGCGGAATCTGGATAACTTTTTCTCCTCTTTGCAGCAGCTCCCTTGTTGCTGGTTGTTTAGCCTTTTCTTCCTGTTTTCTAAGAGAAAACATTGTAGATTGCTGGATAGTAGATGTAAGTCGTGACCTAGGTTAAGAAAATCAAACCCTAAACCTTCAAGAGGCTCTGATACCACTTGGTGCAGCCCTGGAATGGCTGTCTCTCCCTGGATCTCTTGTAAGTGGGTAGATGCTTGGATAATCCTTGCAAACAGAGAATCAAAGACTCAATCTGCTTCAAGGCTTGTGGATAGATGATAGATGTTGATGATGAACTTTGCTAAAGAGCTATGGATTGCTCAGAAGCTGTTTTTTTGCTACTCAAAGACACAGAATCACCCTGTATTGTCTAAGATGGATTCACAAGGAATTCCTTCCTTTAAGTGAGGTCAATGTTCTTAAGCTGAACAGAGAAAGCAAGAGACAAAACAAGCAAAGCTGCTGTAAAATTATTAGATTCAAAGTTGTGTCTCTCTTGGCTGCTGCCGTGAGTTTTAAAACAAAAACAAGGTCTAACCTAACCAATTTGGTTAGCAATTTCGAAATCCCCTCCTAATCCCAATTAAAATTGGTTACTAATCCTAATTTGTCTCTGGTTTGAATTAAATGAAAACCAAGAAAACCAAATAAGCCCAGCCCAATTACATTGCAATTAAATTAAACCAACAGGCTGGTTTATCTTGGTTCTCTCCTTCTGATCTTGTATCCACGAAATGACTAAGTGTTTGAGACCCTTCACTTGTGCTCTCAGCCTTGATCTGGTTACTAGTCCATTCCACAAGCTAGCTAGCTCATCTGGTGCTTCTCTTCTCAGGTCCAGTACAGGTTTCATCAGCTTCAAGCTCCTCTTCTAAGTCAGGTTCAATCAGCTCTTCATCATCAGACTCACTCAGCTCTCCAATGTCTCTGGTCATGGCTACACCAACTCTCCTTGTGATCAGATCAAAACACTTGTAGCCCTTTTGTGTTGTAGAATAACCTACAAACATAGCTCTTGTGCTCTTGGCTTCAAGTTTGTTCCTCCTGTTTTCAGGCACCAGTACAAAACATACACAGCCAAATACTCTCAAGTGTTCAATCACTGGCTTACATTGGTTCAGGACTTCATAAGGACACTGATCCTTTAGTACTCTAGTTGGTGTTCTGTTGATCAGGTAGCATGCGGCAAGAACTGCATCACTCCAGAATCTCTTAGGTACACTAGTATGAAACATCATTGATCTAGTGACTTCCATGAGATGCCTGTTCTTTCTCTCGGCCACCCCATTTTGTTGGGGTGTATAAGGACAACTGGTTTGATGCAGAATCCCATGTTGAGCAAGATGGTTCTTGAATGCATTGCTGGTGTATTCTCCACCATTATCAGACCTGAAAATCTTGATCTTGGCATTATATTGGTTAGAGACATACATTTGAAAATTTTTAAATGCATCAAGGACCATGTCTTTGGTTTTGATAAGTGTTAACCAGGTGTATTTGGATTTTTCATCAATGAATGAGACAAAATATTTATAACTATCCCTAGACAAGCATGGAGCAGTCCAAACATCAGAATGAACAAGATCAAAGCATTTTTCATAAATGGTAGAAGATGTTTGAAACACAGTCTTACAATGCTTTCCTAGGATACAAGACTCACACTCATTATGCTTAAACATGACACCTGGTAACATTAAGCTCAAGGCTCTAACATGGGGATGTCCTAGCCTAGAATGCCACAATGCACCTTTACTAAAAGCAGAACTTAATAAACAACTAGAAGAAGAAATAGGGGCAGTGTCTTGCAATAAGTAGAGATCTCCTCTTGAGGTTCCTTGCCCAATGAGCTTACAGCTCTCAATATCCTGAAACTTGACATCATTAGGACTAAAGATGACATTACATTGAAGATCATTAGTGCATCTTTTGACAGATAAGAGATTTGAAGTGAACTCAGGCATGAACAAAGCTTTGGACTCCTTATTAAACAGATTCAACTTACCAATACCTCTAATAGGTATCCTATCACCATTAGCAATCATGACATGACCTTGAGCCGGTTCAATCTCTTTAATCAATGAATGATCACTAATCATATGATGAGATGCACCCGAATCAACAATCAAAGGTTTCAAGATGGGTTTCCGAGCTATATGAGTACTATATGCTCCCATCTCACCATTCAATGCATGAACACTCCTAACAGATTCAGTTTCAGTTCGCAAATGATCAACCAATTCTAGCACCCTATCACCAATGCTAGCAGTTTTATATGCAGTAAAGGAGTAACCAAGGGTGTTACCAGATTCTTTTAAGGCTTTGATCAGGGCATCAATGTCTGATCTCCTTATCATTTCATGCTCCATGCTCTTCCCGGCTGAATGGAGTGATGAAAGAGCCTTGCCTTCACTTTCACCCGCCTTGCTTGTGGAGCTAGAACCAGATGGACCCGCTTCACTTGCCTCAGCAGAAAGGTTTGCTCTTCCTTCACGCTCCTTGTTGAACTTTGCCGGCTTGAGATGAGGATGCAACACCCAACACTGACTCCTCTTGTGACCTTTGCGCTTGCAGTGATCACAATTGCCTCCAAATGACTTCTCCTGGTAACCAGCCTTGTTAGCTTGCATCTCTTCAGCTTTATGTGCCATGGTCATATCCCCTTTGCCACCAAAGAGACCCAAAGATCCCTCTTCCTTCTGAAGCTGAGCACACACTTCCTCCATGGATGGTAAAGTTGGTGCTCTCAAGATGTGTTTGATCACATCTTTGTAAGCCGGATCAAGAGTAAGCAACAATCCAAACACTTGATCTTGCTCTTTCCTTTCCATCAGCACATTCATGTCATTAGTGCTAGGCCTCAACGATTCAAGCTCAGACCACATGGACCTATACTTGCCTAGATGCTTGGTGAACTCCTCACCATCTTGCACAAGAGTGTTGATGCCTTTCTTCAGCTCAAACACACGGCTCAGATTAGTGATATTCCCAAATGTCTTTTGGAGAGTCTCCCACAGGTTCTTAGGGGTCTCGCAGTAGCTGTAAGCATCCAAGATAGGTAGCTCAAGTGACCCTTGCAACACGGACAACACCATCAGGTCTTCTTGAATCCACTTCTTATTATCAGCAACCACAAGCTCCTTTCCACCCTCCAGACTTTCTCCATCCTTGACCACAGGTGTAGGACTATCATCCGTGATGTGACTCCACAACCCTAGCCTCCCAATAGCTGTCTTCACCAGCCTTGACCACAACAGGTAGTTTGTACCACCCTTGAGAGCAACCGGAACCGTAATCTTTCCCCCATCAATCTTGAAACCCTCCATGATGATGGAAAACGACTAAAGAGCAGTGCTTTAAGCTTGAACTGTCTCAACAAACACTAAAGTGTGTAACTTTAAGTGACAAACCGTGAAGAACACTCCAAAGTTTGAATCTTTACTTTTCCCGCGAAGAACAGCCACCAAGTTTGAATCTTTACTTTTCCCGCGAAGAACAACCACCAAGTTTGGATCTTGAATCAACCCGCGAAGAACACCAACTAAGGTTTGAAGCTTTAAGTAACACCACCGTGAAGAACACACCAGAGTTTGGATCTCCAAGAACCCCACCGTGAAGAACACTAAAAGCTTGAAACTTTATGAACCCGCAAAGAACAAGAACAAAGCTTGGATGATTTTGAATAAAAGAGAAAGAGAATAATAGGAAATGAAGATGAATGAACACGAACTCAATACCAAAGCCAACCTGGCTCTGATACCATGATATTTTTAGTAGTATTGAGTAGATAAGGTGGATTGAGGTGAGTTTAATGATAAAGGTTTATGAAGAACATGAAGAACATTATGAACTAGAGAGAGAGAGTTGCAAATCGTGTTATTTGATTAATGAGACAGAGTTTACAATATAAAGGAAAAGCTAAGACACAGATTTACTATTCTAAGCATGTGTAGTCAAAGGATCAGGCTGCTTTAGTTTGAACTAAACCAATGAGAAGCCTCACATGCTTATGGGAAGAACCTTATCCATCCAGGCTGTTCCAGCCTGTCTTGCGCAGCTTCTTCCCTTCTCCAACGGTCTGATTCACTCATGTGAGCTTCCCACAGTGTAGTAACCTTAGCATAGTAACTTTGGTCTTGTTACCAATTTACCTTTAGTAATATAAAGTTACCACAGTAACTAAAAAGTTACCACAGTAACTTTTATAGTTACTTTCTCATCTCTTTGCTATCACATCTTCTTCTCATAAGTATCCAAGTCTCT
>NW_026617649.1:0-16048 GCF_000801105.2 Raphanus sativus
TCGTCTCCTACCTCACACTTTTTATGGTTTTCATTTTATTTGAACAAAGAACACGAAATGCAAAAACTGTTTTTTTTTTTTTTTTTTGATTTTAGATGAACAAATGCAAGCAAATGAATGATGAAAAGGATAGAATGGACCTTGATTCAGGAGCTTTGAGCTCTGATACCAAAATGTTGTGGGCACAGGGTCAGGCCTTCCGGAAATATGGAACTGAGGTTTAGTCCAATAGTTCGGATTGGTACCTGAAACAAAGAGTGAACCTTTTTATGAGTTTTATAAGTTTATGATGCAAACAGAAGCAAATATGAATATGACTCAGAATGATAATAAGAATAAAAAGCAAATAGAAAAGGGATAGATTGATGGAGATGGGATCTTTGTTGCTGGACTGAAGTCACTCTCAACAAGATCAATGGATGGAAGATGGATAGATATGGGATTTGCTTGCTGGACTGAAGTCTCTCTCAAGGCAAATCAGTAGATGGAAATGATGGGGGATTGAGGACGCCACAAAGCTCTGTGTAAGGATGCTTTGATAAGTCAGGTTGCTCAAGAGCTGCTTCTCACAACACTCAAAAGACTTAGATAATAGTTTTAAGAAAAACTAGAAAAACTGCATATTCATTCATAAAATTCAAGGGTGATTAACAAAGACAAACTAATGAGCTTATATAGGCTCGACCTTGGGACTCTCTAACAGTCTAAAAATGACTTAAGGAAAGAAATAAAATTGAAATAAAAGTCTTGGAAGCAAGGCTTTGATGGTTCCATGTAATCTTCTTTAGCTTGATTTATGCCTTCTTCCAAATGAGATGATCTTGTATCTTGATATCTTCTTGAACCTGGATGGTTTAAGGGGATAAGTGAGCTTCTTGGGAATCTTCTTGATAGCTTGGAAGGTGCTGAGGTCGTGCATAAACTCAGGAAAAGAGCTGTTGGAGTTTGAATGCAAGAATCTCCAAATAAGGCAGCTTGGTGTTAATGGGGATCCTCCTGATCCTATGATGGCTGGTGCATGATATGAACTTGTAGAAATCCTCTTGAATGAATATAATGTCTTCTGGAAGTCTTGGACTGATCTTATTGTCTTCTGGTCGGATTGGTTTGGTTGGAAATGATCAAACCGAAAGATTGTCCAATCTTGCCATAAATAGCTCCGGTTTGATTTAAGTGACTCTTCATTGAACCAACTGATCTCCTGGGTTCTGGTGTAGCTAAGGACTTCTTGAATACCTCCTGATTGGTTGAAATGATCTCCTGGACGCCAATGTCTGGTTTGAAGCTGATTGAACCGGTTAGCTTCCAATTGAAGCAAGTGTAGAACTGGTTTGACCGGTTCTGGTAAAGTGGGCATAACTCCTAATTTCCGTGGCCATTTCTCCTGATACTGGGCTTTCTGGAAAGATGAGAGATTCCTCTTTGAATCCTATGATTGGCTTTTGGTTCAGGCCGCTTCTTCATTGGGCTTGAATCTCCTTCAAAAGTCGGGTACTCGCAGATGGATGGGCTGGGGAACCTCCAGTTTGTAAAATCCATAACTCCTTGGTCCGGTAGCTTTTCTGGAACTTCCAATTGGACTGGACTCCTTCTTGAGTGTAGAGTCCATTAAAATTTGTTTCACTCCAAAACTCCTTTTGGTTGTCGAGATATACGCCGTGGACTGGACCTATGTCGCTGGTACCTCCAAAGTGGCCGGTTTGGACTGCTTGGTTGACCTCCGGTTCAGCTACTGGTTTGATGACCACATCATCCCCTCCCCTTGTGAAGGTTTTGACCTCAAAACTGGATAACCTGATACACCACAATAGAGCAAGTCAGGTTTCATTCTCCTTTGGGAGTTTAGAACCTTACCTTGATACAATTTTGGTTTGGTAATGGGTTGTGCATCTGGTGGCTCTTCTTTAAAAAGATGGGAAATGATCACGCCTCTGGCCTGGATAGTGTCATTTCTTCTCTTCTGGAGTTGATGGTACTTCACACTAGTGGTAACCTCATGGTTGATCATCTTTGGGACTGATTCTCCAAGTAATAAAAGATTATCCGGTGGGATTTCTTTTAAGCTTTCTTCTTTTACAACCTGAAAAATTCTCAACATTCTGGACAAAGACAAAGTGAATTATATCTGATACTGGAGTTTCATAAACAGAATTTGATATGGTCGAATTTACCATAGGTGCATCAGCATGATGAAGAATTAAATTCTTCTTTGGACAGCTTTGGATTGATGGCTGCCTTTCTTGCACCTTTTTATCTTGTTTGGTGTGATCTTCTTCTTGTCTTGTATCTGAAAAACAATTTCTTGGCAAAGACAAATGCATTATATCTGTGGTTGAAGATTTAAAAACAGAATATTAAATTCATACTTACTTTGATTGCATCAAAAAGTTGAAGTATGATTTTCTCTTTGTTGCCAGCTTCTCCTTCATTCTGTTTTGCACATGTAATGCTGATGGTGTGCCTTTCTAGGGACGTGGGATCTCTTCCTCTAGGCTCTCTTTCTTTTGTTATTCCTGGATCAAAATTCCTTGGAAAAACAAGTGCATTATACCAGAATTTTGAACCAATAAATCAGATTGAATAAAACTATCACTTTTTATAGATAAATCTGTTTTCTTTTCTAGTGATGTTTGTATCAATGCTTGCTTAGTGGGGCAAGTCGCAGCAAAGTGTCCTCTTTTTATGACATCTATAACATGTCTGATCTTTTAAATTTTTAAAGTTAGAAGACTTACCTTGGGTTGATGCCTCTTCTTTCTTTTGGTTTGGAATCTCCATTTTTCTTGGAAATAAATCATGGACAACTCTTGATTCCAACAAGGGTGTGGGGGTCATGTCTTTCTGGACCTCAAGACCTGTCTTAATATCCTTGGACAAAGACAAGTGACTCATACCAGTGGGAGATGATATATAAACCAATTTATCAAGTATAGGACTTACCATAGCCTTTGCTTGAAGTACTGGTTTGTTAAGCTCTTCTTTGGGTCTGCTCAAGGTGTCTTGGCTGACGTTTTTACTCACCTCCATAACCTTTAGGATGTCACTTTTCTGGCCTAAGCAATGGACAATGGCGTGCCCCTGGTTTGGCTGAAATTTGGTTTGTTGAGGCAAGCTTCCTTGACCCTCTTTTTGGACAGCTTCTCTTGCTTCTTGGGAACCATGAGTTGGATACCTTCTTGGGTACTGCTCCTTGATCTGAGATCTTGTATAAACTGGTGCAAACTCATACCTCATGGCTTTCTTAAGTGCTCCCCACGTTTGATAGTTGGCTCCTTGTAAAACCATCTATCATCTACTTCTTGAACCCACCATTTGAAGGCTTCTTCTCTAAGTAGATCAGTGGCATAAGCTAGCCTCTCTTCCTTCATGATGTTGTTGTAATGAAACCATTCATCTAGGTTTCTCTCCCATCTAAGATAACCTCTTTTTCCTGAAAATTTAGAGAGTTCAACTTTATTAGCAAAAGAGTTATAATCAAAATGAGAATTAACAACATTAAGTTTGGGGGTTTTAGAATTTGGATTTTTATTGATCCTTGAAGGATCTGGTGGCTTGGGCTCGACATAGACAGCCTCTGGTGCATCTCCAAATCTTCTTTCTCCTGGCTGTGGACGTTGGCCTTGTGCCTTTCTTCTTTTTCTCAACTGAGCAATCTGTTCAACCTCTTGCAAAGCTGTCAACTCTTGGCTCAGCTTGGCCCTTTGGTTTTGGCCGTGTCTCTCCTCTTCCATTGCTCCTTGAAACAATCTCAAAGATCAAGTGAAGGTATGGAAAGCTTTGGTCTAACCAAAATAAATCAAATGCAAAATGCAATTTACACTAAACCGAGAATTATGCAAATATGAACCGATATGAAATAAACTATGCAATAAAAACTTTTTATTTTTATTTTCTGATGCAAGCACGAAATGGAGAGACAAATATGATATGAAATAATAACTAGGACAAAGAAAAATGAAATGCAAACTAACAATAATTTTTTTTTTTTTTTTAAATGCAGGAATCAAATAAGAAGCAAATATGGAATGCAGATTTTTTTTTTGAATTTTTTTTTAAAAATGGAAACAAATAGCTAAATGAATGCAAACAAATTTTTATTTTCTTTTTATAACTAAAATGAATCAAATAACACAACTGGTCGTCTCCTACCTCACACTTTTTATGGTTTTCAATTTTTATGATGAACAAAGAACACTAAATGCAAAAACTGTTTTTTTTTTTTTTTTTGATTTTAGATGAAACAAATGCAAGCAAATGAATGATGCAAGATCGAATGGACCTGATTCAGGAGCTTTGAGCTCTGATACCAAAATGTTGAGGGCACAGGGTCAGGCCTTCCGGAAATATGGAACTGAGGTTTAGTCCAATAGTTCGGATTGGTACCTGAAACAAAGAGTGAACCTTTTTATGAGTTTTATAAGTTTATGATGCAAACAGAAGCAAATATGAATATGACTCAGAATGATAATAAGAATAAAAGCAAATAGAAAAGGGATAGATTGATGGAGATGGGATCTTTGTTGCTGGACTGAAGTCACTCTCAAACAAGATCAATGGATGGAAGATGGATAGATATGGGATTTGCTTGCTGGACTGAAGTCTCTCTCAAGGCAAATCAGTAGATGGAAATGATGGGGGATTGAGGACGCCACAAAGCTCTGTGTAAGGATGCTTTGATAAGTCAGGTTGCTCAAGAGCTGCTTCTCACAACACTCAAAAGACTTAGATAATAGTTTTAAGAAAAACTAGAAAAACTGCATATTCATTCATAAAATTCAAGGGTGATTAACAAAGACAAACTAAATGAGCTTATATAGGCTCGACCTTGGGACTCTCTAACAGTCTAAAAATGACTTAAGGAAAGAAATAAAATTGAAATAAAAGTCTTGGAAGCAAAGGCTTTGATGGTTCCATGTAATCTTCCTTTAGCTTGTTTATGCCTTCTTCCAAATGAGATGATCTTGTATCTTGATATCTTCTTGAACCTGGATGGTTTAAGGGGATAAGTGAGCTTCTTGGGAATCTTCTTGATAGCTTGGAAGGTGCTGAGGTCGTGCATAAACTCAGGGAAAAAGAGCTGTTGGAGTTTGAATGCAAGAATCTCCAAATAAGGCAGCTTGGTGTTAATGGGGATCCTCCTGATCCTATGATGGCTGGTGCATGATATGAACTTGTAGAAATCCTCTTGAATGAATATAATGTCTTCTGGAAGTCTTGGACTGATCTTATTGTCTTCTGGTCGGAGTTGGTTTGGTTGGAAATGATCAAACCGAAAGATTGTCCAATCTTGCCATAAATAGCTCCGGTTTGATTTAAGTGACTCTTCATTGAACCAACTGATCTCCTGGGTTCTGGTGTAGCTAAGGACTTCTTGAATACCTCCTGATTGGTTGAAATGATCTCCTGGACGCCAATGTCTGGTTTGAAGCTGATTGAACCGGTTAGCTTCCAATTGAAGCAAGTGTAGAACTGGTTTGACCGGTTCTGGTAAAGTGGGCATAACTCCTAATTTCCGTGGCCATTTCTCCTGATACTGGGCTTTCTGGAAAGATGAGAGATTCCTCTTTAATCCTATGATTGGCTTTGGTTCAGGCCGCTTCTTCATTGGGCTTGAATCTCCTTCAAAAGTCGGGCACTCGCAGATGGATGGGCTGGAGAACCTCCAGTTTGTAAAATCCATAACTCCTTGGTCCGGCAAGCTTTTCTGGAACTTCCAATTGGACTGGACTCCTTCTTGAGTGTATAGTCCATTAAATTTGTTTCACTCCAAAACTCTTTTTGGTTGTCGAGATATACGCCGTGGACTGGACCTATGTCGCTGGTACCTCCAAAGTGGCCGGTTTGGACTGCTTGGTTGACCTCCGGTTCAGCTACTGGTTTGATGACCACATCATCCCCTCCCCCTTGTGAAGGTTTTGACCTCAAAACTGGATAACCTGATACACCACAATAGAGCAAGTCAGGTTTCATTCTCCTTTGGGAGTTTAGAACCTTACCTTGATACAATTTTGGTTTGGTAATGGGTTGTGCATCTGGTGGCTCTTCTTTAAAAAGATGGGAAATGATCACGCCTCTGGCCTGGATAGTGTCATTTCTTCTCTTCTGGAGTTGATGGTACTTCACACTAGTGGTAACCTCATGGTTGATCATCTTTGGGACTGATTCTCCAAGTAATAAAAGATTATCCGGTGGGATTTCTTTTAAGCTTTCTTCTTTACAACCTGAAAAATTCTCAACATTCTGGACAAAAACAAAGTGAATTATATCTGATACTGGAGTTTCATAAACATAATTTGATATGGTCGAATTTACCATAGATGCATCAGCATGATGAAGAATTAAATTCTTCTTTGGACAGTTTTGGATTAATGGCTGCCTTTCTTGCACCTTTTTATCTTGTTTGGTGTGATCTTCTTCTTGTCTTGTATCTGAAAAACAATTTCTTGGCAAAGACAAATGCATTATATCTGTGGTTGAAGATTTAAAAACAGAATATTTAAAATTATGGAAATAGAAACTAACAATGATTTTTTTTGAATTTTCTTTGATATGCAACAATTAAAATGCAGATTTCTTTTTGACTTTTTCAAATGGAAACAAATAAATGCAAACACCTTCTTTTTTTTTTTTTATTAATGCAAATATCAAAATGATGAAACAAATATGATATGCACGAAATTAAAATGGTATGCCTTTTTTTTTTAACTTTGCAATGCAAGAATCAAAATAATGCAAAATGCAGATTTTTTTTTTTGAAATAAATGCACAAAATATAAATATGGCAAATGGAGCTGGGAAATGAATGCAAACAAGCTGATGAAAAAAAATTTGAATCCTAGCTAAGGATGGAGATTGAGAGCATTAGGAACATGCTTGAGAAGAAAGCTACGCCACCAGCATCGATCGACACAGTACCTACACCATCGATCGATATAGGCCAGACGACATCCAACATCCAACCAGAATGTTCATCACCTAAAAGAGATGAATGGGAGATAGCATACATCAACACACGGATTGGAGACGTCTACAGCCCTCTCAACAACAACATCGAATGGTTAAGCAAAAGGATTGATCTTCTACAGCAAGATTTGGAAACAATTCGCGAGAAAGGTCAACCTCAGAATCACAACGTGACATCGATCGACACGCATACATCCAGATCGATCGACATCGAGCAACAAATCAGTGCATACTACATAAATTGCAGCAGAAGTTGATCAAATCGAACAAGAGCTTTATGCAGCTATGGATACTATGGAGGAGAGGTTCAACAAGCGATGTGATGACATTGACGATCCTCTCAACGACAGAGTGACCAACCTACGCTTGGCCACTGGTCTACTGAAGAATGAAGTACTCGCTATTCAGAGAATTCTTGAGTATCAACGTCAGCATTCAGCATCGATCGACACAGCTAACACTGGATCGACCGACAGAACTCACAGCCAAACAACCGACACACACATTGTAGAATCGATCGACACAGAGTGTTTGACAGACCGAGATCAGCTGATCCACGACAAGATTGACGCTTTGCAGCAGGAATTGAAGGAGCTATCAGAATACGCCTACAACACCATCTACAGGAATGAATGCAGCATTGAACTACTTGAAAAAGGTCTGAGGAACATCACAGATGTCACCATCAAGATGGATGAGAAACAGCTGAGAAGTGATGATGCCACAAGAAGCTTCGATGCCACATGGTTCAATAGGAGAAGACATGAAGTTGATACTTGTTGTCCAACAAGTAGCAGTTTCTTTACCAACTAGCTCACACCACCAAAGTCAAGCTAAATGACTATAACAAAGCGCTGAGTGGGAGGCAACCCACTATTAGGTTTTATTTACAAGTTTTCTACATTTTTACTATTTATTTTCGCTTTGGTTTTTGCAGATTTTAGATCCAAGTAGAATGATGATCCCATCGACCAACACAAAAAAGTCGCATCGCTCGACACGACACTACCTTCACTAACGATCGACGTATGTCTATACGTATCGATCGACGCTATCGCGGTCAGGTTTAGTCGTTCTTACTTGTTAAATTGAGTACTTATGATTTATGTTTAAACTTAACTCCGGTTGTGTTACACTGGGACAGTGTAATTTAATTCTGGGGAGACGTTTACTGATATGTGTTTTTATTTTGATTTTTATTTAAAAGTGTTTTCAAATTGTTTTTCACATAAGTACCAAAATAGGGACATTGATATTGATTTATACTTGATTATCTAACCACTCTCTAACACCATTGTAGATTTACTTATTACAGATACTACTAAAGATGCAAAAGTGGATCAACTTGTTGCCTAGATTGTTTGAAGGAACCAAAGCTGACCTCCAACAGTAATACTGACTTTATTTGCTTGTCTTGGAGCTTGGTATACATTGGATCGGAATCCTCCAGCAAGTCTGGAAGTTAAAAAGTCTGTATGTTTCTGGTTCCCTTTCTTTTCTCTCTTCGGCATCTCAGAGATCTAAGTTTAAGTTATAAAAGATTGATATGACTTCTTGAGAGACAGAGGGGTAGGAATGTCTCCCACGACCCCATTATTCTAAATCTCAGGGACGATCACACATTGTGGAAGCGAGGGTAGGTACATTACCTATGACCCCACTATTCACCTACACTTTGCCAAAAATGTATGAGTTACAAATGCAATGTCAATGAGATAAACTAGATGACCTGTGTTGGCATCGAAACCTGTTGAAATTGAAACTAATAAGAGATTAAGAGAAGAGAGATGAGGGGAGAAAGGGATCAGAGAAGACTACCTGTGTGTTCAGAAACTTGTTTGAGTTGAATCCATGTGTCCTTTGATCGATACTCCCAAGGTAAAGCCTGCACTTTTATTTTATCTTAAGAAATGAGGTTAGTAGAGGGGAATGTCAGATAAGATTTGCTAAGTTGTGAACTAGATGAATTTGGTTGCTAAGCTAGGATATTGCATAATGGATTTCTGTGATTAGGATGTTTAGATATGAATTGCGAACCCATAGAGTGATGATTTCAATGTTTTGAATCCATGAGTCCCTACTATTTTCAAACCTTTTCCAGAGAGTACTGAGTTTTTTCTTGAGGACAAGCAAAAGAGTAAGTCTGGGGGAGTTGATATATCATGGATTTCACCCATTTTCTACCATGGTATAATGATATATTAGGTATCTTTTCAGGTTCAGTAGTGTTTCATGATAAAATGATGATTTTGGAGCATTTTGGAGCACAAGAGATAATACACCGAGTTGACTAATCAAGACCAAGTCGGAGGTCAACATTCAAAGACGAATCGATCGATACTCACCTAGAGTTGTCGATCGATGTAGATGTGAAGACCCGCGTACTTGAAGATTATAATCGATCGATACACCTCAAGTGTTGTCGATCGATAGCGAGGACGAAATGGTTCAGCCGACTACTTGACCAAGGCTTCACAAAATTACGAGATTGCCCATGACGAGTTTTTAACCTAATAGAAATGCTTAAATACCCAACCTAAGTGTTTTGACGGCAGAAGGTGTGAAAGTGATAGCTAGAGTTTTACATTTTTCAGTTTTGTTCTAAGTTCTGAGAGATTGGAGAGAGATCATTGAAAGATTTGTGATTGAACTCCATTTGTTTTCTATTATCTTTCTAATGCAATTTCTTTACCTATCTTGTGTTATGAATTGCTTAGTCATGTCTGAGTAGTCTACTTGTTAGATCTAGGGTTTAAATAGGTTAGAGGGATTAGCCCCAAACTATACTTGCTAAGTTGTGATATTCATCAAATGGATTGTACTCTATGCTTGTTCTAGAATAGCTAACTAGAACATAGATCACTAGGATATTTTAGATCTTGAATTATCTATTTGAACTAACTTGTCTCCCGTTGAGAAGAGCGAGAGCCCTCCTTGAGACTTAGTGTTCATTATCGGCTCGCGCCTAGGCATAGCTAGAAGCCGTCGATCGATATCCCGACTGGACAATCGATCGGCGTTGCGAAAGGTGTATCGCTCGATATTCCTATAGTTAGTTAACCAGTGAAATATCACTGATTGTTAAGCAGCTGAGTTCTATAATATCATGCAAACAACTTGTTAGGCATTTATAAATATTATAATCTCCAATACCTGAATAAAAACCCTATGTCTAGCACTCTTCTTTATCTTATAAACAACCCATCATATTGTTTGTAGAGCAACTGCCTTGCTCATTTAGGATTGTTATTTTACATTCCCATCATAAAAACCAAACTTCACCTAGGATTGATTAATTAATTAGATTTAATTGTTTCCCTAACTCCTCGTGATTAGATCCCTAAGTATTACAACTGAACCTCTTATTTGAGAGATTAAGTCACTCCTTAGGGTAATTTGAGTGGTATCACCGTAGTGCTTGGGAAGTTAAGGTGGCAGATTCCCTTTGGAGGGATTTTTGGAAATTTCCTCGAAAAGGAAATATAGGAAATCTTCCCTATTTTCGTCCCTTCCTTTTCCTTGGTGCATGTCCTTTTTATCAACCCTTTCTTCCATTCTCATGATTTAAAGGAAAGTTTTTCCGGATATATATATATATATATATATGGATGCTTCGGTATCCTTCGGGAGCGACTTCGAGAGCGGGTAGTGAAGATGCTCCAATGGCTCCTTTGCGACAGCGTCGCTATCGTTCCTTTGACGACGAGGACGAAGATGGACCAAGGTCGGACATCAGGGCAGAGGATCTGGTCGAAATTTCACAAGATGTATTTGCTTCACGATTCGGTGGAGCTGAGGTGTGCGAGCGAATTCGAACAAGCCCCTGATGGTGGGACCGGTGAGATGGCGATTTACGAGGCCTACCTAGAAGTAGGCTTCAGGTTTGGCGTCCCTTTTTTAATACCGGGGTATCGTCATACTTCGGATTTTCTCCCTTGCAGCTTACGCCGGCAACATGGCGCACCCTGATGGCTATCCAGGTGTTGGGTGAATTTCACAGTATCCCCTTTGGATTGCCCGAAGTTTTGTACTCTTACTCCTTTGTTCCTCTGTCGAACAAGAAAGGTATTTATCAAATTTTGGTCTCTGGATGGTTAACCTTTGGTGAACGAGCCTCCTAGGGGTATCTGTGGGAGCTTCCCTTCGGATGATTCCTGGAATAGGAGATACGTGTTCATGAAGGTCAACGATGTTCCACTCTATCCACTTTTCTGGCGATCCGTTTGTATGTTTCTTTATCTTTTATTGAGGCGAGTCTTCCATTACCACCTTACTTCATGTTGTGTTTTGCAGAGGTCTTTCGACCGGTGCTCCCTGCTGGAGAGACTTTGGTGAAATTGGCCAAAGGTATTCCCAGGCGATTTCGTTGGATCTTATTCCTGATCAGTCCTATGTCTTTGCGCCACAGCCGTATTTGGGGTAAGATGACCTTTCTTTTCTCTTGATGGATATGAACGCAGTCCTGATTCCTTGCCATGCTGATTTCAGGTGGAATTCCTAGGGCTTCAATATTGTCAGTATACGATGAATATTGTAGGGCCAAACCTCAGAGGAGACGTTCTCACGCCTCATATTTTTTTGTTTCTTCGGTCGTGACTTCTTCAACCCTGAGGAATGCTGACGGCAACAGGTTGTCTGGTCTACACCGACGTGTTCTGCCGCATGAAGAAATTATTTTCCTTCGTGATCAGCTTCGGGAAGTGATAACCCACCACGCCTTGACTGTGCAGCGGGCCCGGGAACATGCTCATTGGGAGCTCATAAAGGAGTGGTCGGAGAGAAACACCGATCGTTGGGGATCTGTTGGAGAGCATAATTGGCGCTTGACAGTGTATGGAAGAGGTGGACTTGGCGCTTTTCCTCCGGTGTCACCTCATCCGGGACCTAGGCCCTGAGTTGTTTTTACTATTTATGCTTCTCTTATTATGTTGTTGTTTTTCTTCTCGGTTTTTGATGATTTTGTCGCCAAATAAGGACTCTTGGTAGCCAATAATACTTATTGTTTTTGCCTTATTCTGCCGTGCTCGTCTCTTAGATTAGTGCATTCGCACCTTTTAAGGGCTATCTCCTAATTGGGGCTATTCTAGCCATGAATTCGAGACCTGGATCCACTAGATTAGGAGACACCGCATTGTTTATGTGAGATAGAGGAGTGCTTGGGCAGGCGCATAGATCTTTAGGAAGAGACCTGGAAACATCACAGTGTAACATATTAGATCTTGTAATCCAATTCTAAAAAACCTGAGTTTTAGTTTTTGGAATGTAAGATCTTTGCTTAGAACCCTGAAGTTCTAGCTTGGTTTGAACCCTGAAGTTCTTGAGCCATAGAACCCGGAGGTTCTTAGGGCCTTGAACCCTGAGGTCCCTTACCTAGGCCCGAAGACAGTTTATTAAACCCAAAGGTTTGCTTATTGAACCCTCAGGTCCTTGAGTGCTAGAGTTAATCTTTGAGTCCGGGAATCCTGATTAAACCCGATTGATACCTCGAACCCGGAGGTTGATACCTTTGGACCAAAAGGTCCTTGGTAAACCCGAAGGTTGGTAGTTGGACGTAGAGATCCTTGAACCTGGAGGTTCATGTTGACGACGAAGTTAGTATCAAAACATTCAATAAAAATTTACGTCTTAAGAATTTCTACGTTTTCAAGAAAGGAAAACTTATACGAAAAACTCGCGGGAAAATCTTGTTTTAAAAACAACGATTGCTTAAAACAACGATTTCTTAAATCAACGATTTCTTAAAACAACGATTTCTTAAATCAACGATTTAAGAAAATCAACGATTTCTTATATCAACGATTTCTTAACTCAACGATTTCTTAAATCAACGATTTCTTAACTCGACGATTTCTTAAAAGACGTCTCCTTGCAAAAGGTTTTGCGACTAAACGACGTTCTCGTTAAAACACGATCATCGGAGGTAACAAAAGATCGTTAAACCACGAGGATGTGGCTTGGCAATCACGGAACAACCAAGGGATTGATACACCATAAATCTGATCACTCGACCGGTATGAAGAGATATGAACTCCGAAGAGAACTGATGGATTGATTGACGACACAATGAGTTGCGGAAGGACCCAATGATACTGCCTGGGTGCTTGATTGTTGCCTGATATGACTCACAGGTCCAACAAGGAAGCAAACTCAATCAGTTGCCGGATATGACGCACCGGTCCAACTAAAAAGAGGCGTTCGTTTGGAGCTAACCACACCAAAGAAACTAAAGTGTTCTAAGCAAAGAACAGAGAGTAAAAACTCAAAAAAAAGTAGAAATTTCGTTGATGATGTTGCAATGAAATGGGACTACATTATATAGAGTTTTGAGTCAAAGAAGAATAAAGAAAAGTGCAGAAAACAAGGCATAGAAAACATAAATTTGACTAACACTAGTCAAAGTGTGGAAAACAAGGGAAGACTGGTCAAAGCACGGTCTCAGATGTTGACTGGTCCAGATACATCAAAGAGTCTAGGTGCGTCCGTGATGATCGGTTCCATCGCAGTAAGGAGAAGGACACACGACGGACTGTCCGCGTGGGTGATCATCGAACCATCATGAACGGATGAAGACTTCACTTGCCCCAAATCTTCGGAGAGCTTAAGAATCCTTGCCTTTGACAGATTGGAGTCATCAAATCCCATGAAAGAATCAAACTGGTCGATCAGATCAAGAGCATGTCCGTCCGGGTGCGCGGTACGGACCAATCGGACCAAAAGAGATAGGCTGTGGCCTGAATCGGGTTCCTCTCGATCAAAGTGATTTCTGGCTTGACTGTTGGTCTTAGAGTGGCGAGTAGGATGGGAAAGAAGGCGTGTGGGTTGATCAGTTTGGTCATCTGGTCGTGGATCCAGCCTAAGGTCCTTTCCGGTAGTATGCGGGTCGATCCGGTACACTGCTCGGTCTGTCTGTCTGGTGCGGCCGGATGGATGAACCTCGACTGAGCTGATCTGGTCGTCCTAATCTCCATGATGGGCCGTGTCACGTCCTGGTCCACGTACTGAGGTGCATCATTCCCTCCCTTTTCAAAAGGATTTGTCCACAAATCCGGATCATCTGCATGAAAAGGAGATAGATCAGAAACATTAAAACTTGCAGAAATGTCATACTTACCTTGAAGATCAAGCTGATAAGCATTGTCATGGATCTTCTTAAGGATCTGAAAGGGGCCATCGACCCTTGGCATGAGTTTGGACTTTCTTTCATCAGGGAACCGATCCTTCCTTAGATGAACCCAAACAAGATCGCCCACCTCGAAGACAACCTTGGTTCTTTTCTTGTTTGCCCTTCTTGTGAAGCCCTCGGTTCTGGCTGAGATGTTGGCACGAACCGTCTCATGTAGCTTCTGAATGGTGTCAGCCTTCCTCTTGCCATCTGTACAAACTCTTTCACTCAAAGGCAAAGGCAAAAGATCAAGTGGAGATAAGGGATTGAAATCATAAACAACCTCAAATGGAGAAAACTTAGTAGAAGAATGCAAAGAATGATTATAAGCAAATTCTACATGAGGCAAACATTCTTCCCAAGTTCTCAGATTTTTCTTAATCAAGGATCTAAGCAAAGTGGACAAGGTCCGGTTCACAACCTCAGTTTGACCATCGGTCTGTGGGTGACAAGTGGTGGAAAACATCAACCTCGTTCCTAACTTAGACCACAAAGTTTTCCAGAAATAACTAAGGAACTTAGCATCACGATCAGAAACAATGGTCTTAGGCATGCCGTGCAACCTAACAATTTCTCTAAAGAATAGATCAGCAATATGCACAGCATCATCAGTCTTATGACAAGGTATGAAATGAGCCATCTTAGAGAACCTATCAACAACCACAAAGATAGAATCTCGGCCAGATCTAGACCTAGGCAATCCAAGCACAAAGTCCATCGAAATATCAACCCAAGGATGAGATGAAATGGGTAGGGCCGAGTACAAACCTTGGTTCAGTGCCTTAGACTTGGCTCACCACACATCGGCCACAGATCCGCTCCACATCTTTCATCAAGCTCGGCCAAAAGAAGTGCTCGTAAACGACCTTGTGTGTCTTCTTGACTCCGAAATGTCCCATAAGGCCTCCTCCATGTGCTTCCCTGAGAAACAACTCCCTCAAAGAACATTGGGGCACACACAAGCGGTTATCAAAGAATAAAAATCCAGATTCTTGATAATACTTCCCATAAGCCGCTTTTGAACACTTTTTGAAAATCTCTTTGAAATCCGGATCAATTGCATATAAATCTTTGATGAATTCAAAACCGAGCAACTTGGTTTCAAGAGCTGAGAGAAGTGCATACCTTCGGGACAAGGCATCAGCAACTACATTTTCCTTACCTTGCTTGCACTTGATGACGTAAGGAAATGTCTCAATGAACTCGACCCAACGAGCATGTCTTTTGTTCAGCTTCTGCTGGCCCTTAAGGTGTTTCAAGGACTGGTGATCGGTGTGAATCACGAACTCCTTTGGCCAGAGATAGTGCTGCCACGTCTGAAGAGCCCTCACCAAAGCATACAGCTCTTTGTCGTAGGTGGGGTAATTGAGCGTGGCTCCACCAAGCTTCTCACTGAAGTAAGCAATGGGCTTCTTTTCCTGCATTAAAACAGCACCAATACCAACACCAGAAGCATCACACTCGATCTCAAAAGTCTTATAGAAATTAGGAAGGACAAGTAAAGGAGCATGAGTCAACTTCCCTTTTAAGACTTGGAATGCTTCTTCCTGATCATGTTCCCACTTGAAACCAACATTCTTCTTGATCAGTTCAGTAAGTGGGGCTGCGATGGTACTGAAATCCTGGACGAACCGACGGTAGAAACCGGCAAGGCCGTGGAAACTCCTTACCTCGCCCACTGTGGTCGGACTTGGCCAATCACGGATGGCCTTGATCTTCTCCTCGTCCACTCTGAGTCCATCAGCACCTACAACAAAACCTAAAAACACCACGTGATCTGTTCCAAAAGAGCATTTACCAAGATTTGCAAACAGCTTTTCTTTCCTAAGAACTTCAAGAACAGATTTCAAATGCTTCTTATGATCATCTAGGTTCTTGCTGTAAATGAGAATGTCATCAAAGTAAACAACCACGAAATGACCA
>NW_026617650.1:0-16044 GCF_000801105.2 Raphanus sativus
GGAAAGCGTACGAGGAACTCCATACTAATTTCTCGTAACGAATTATGATTTTTAGAATTAATCTCCATGACGAATTTCATTATTTATTTCATTCACCGTAAAAGGAAACTTCTTTCTCCAAAATAACAAGTCATCTTCCATCCAAGGGCACAACACGTGTTAAAAGCGGCAACGTGTCGCTGCTCTAACTTGCGCCTTAAGACATAATTCAAAGATCCAAAAAGGAAAATCTATAGAGCGGTGCTAACTTACACCATCTCTATAGCTGTCGCTTCTCAATCTTCTCTTCATTCTCCCTTGTTTCTTCTCTCTCTCTCTATCTTTGTCTAACCAATCATTCCTAATATGCTTTATATATAGATATACATTTAATCAATAAAATAATCATCAAACCGCCATACAAAAAAAGAAGCAAAGGCATATGTTATATAAAGAAACAAGAAGCTCTGTTATTTTACACCTGATCACATCTGCCTTTGAGCTCCATCGAATTGATGAAAGTGAAGAATCTTCTTTAGTTCTAGATTAAAGTCTTCCTCAGCAAGACAAGGTAAAACTTCTTTTTTTTCTTTTTTCCTCCACTTTTTCTCAAGAAAATCTTGAATGATTTGGTTTCTCTTCTTCTTTTACCTAGTTCTTCAGATTGTTTTTTGGTTCTTAATTTTTTTAGGTTCTTGGATTTCTTTTATAGAATGCTGAAATGTTTCTTACTTACAAATGTTTAGATATTTTTTCTAGCAAGAGTCCAGAAATGAATCTTAATTATTAGAGAATGTTTTTGAGATATCTAAACTGTTTTTCTTTTTGTCAATGGAGCAGAAAATTCTGAGAGGAATATCGTCGTAGCTTGACGTCCAAGCTAAGTGTTAACGAAGAGTACAAGGAAGCTTTAGGACAAAGCTTTAAGACAAAGTCCTACTTAGATATTCGGACAAAAGCAAGAAGATCAACTAGGCCTTACTTTCTATAGTAAACTCTCTTCTCCTCCTCTCCTTCTCTTCTTCTCCTTCATCCTCAGATCTTAGCTTCCATTCACACTTCACCGATTACTTGCTCGACCCTCCTCAAGAAAACCTAGATGCTCTTATGCAAGACTCGAGTTTCCACAATCTTCTAGTTAACTTCTCTTGACTTTAGCTCCGATGCTTGTGATGTATGTGAGTCTCTCCCTCATGCATCCAAACAATCAAGATCAATCACATCAAAACCAAAAGGGTTATCAAGATTGGTAAACGGGTTTGTAACGGTTTGCTAAACCCCTGAATGTGCTTTGATATTTCAAGGCTCTCGAGGATACGCCTTGCTGAAAAACCCTTTGTATAGTATCATCACCAGCTCAGTTCCGAAGAGTTCATGATGCAAACTCGGAGTGCTGGCTAGACTGACGTCGAAAAGGAGAAGAATCAGAAGAAAAGCCAGGTTCTTAAACTTTTGCAAGAAGCTAGGAGGTTGTAGTCTAGTGATATCTCATAGCGCCATTGTTATACATTGCTGATCGTAGCGTACACAGCATACTAGGGTTTGGCAGCTCCTGCTATGTCGGTTTATGCTCATTAGGTCTTCTGAGGAGAAGAAGAAGAAAGCAAAAAGAAACGTGGAGATAAGAGCAAGACCGATACAACGTTAGAGAAGCTGGGGACACAAATGGATATAGCAGCTAAAGGAATGTTCATAATGATAAATGATTTGGATACGTTGAGTAGACTTGCTGGGAGATTATGCGATGAGATAGAGCATAGAAAAACCATAGCTTCTATGTGCGCTAAAAATGGGAAGATTGAAGTTGTAAAGGAAGCATTTGAGGGAGTTTAGTGGACATGAAGAAAGATTCTTAGAGCAATTGCAAGAGCTTGAAGAACACCTCTACTTTGTTTCCACACTATTAACAGGTCAAGAGGACTAGTGTTTGCGCAAATCACAGGACAAGTTTCTTGATTCTTTTCGATTCATCAAAAAAAAAGAAAAAAAACTACTTTTGTAGGTTTATGAAACATTTATAAAGTAATATACAGTATGTAAGAATGCCTTTCAATGTTTTTTCTCACGATTCTAGTGAAACTGAGTCACAAATAAGGAAACTATCTGATTTTTGTTGTTCTTGTAATCTTCACTTGGGTTTTAAAATGATTATTTTGTTCTGCCATAATCATCATGTATATCTTTTCGATTAGTCAATTTTAAATGACCTACAGTGGGGTGATCGGTTGGGTTGTAGGAGGTGAATTTAGCTTTAATTCCTACCTACAACCTTTAAACTTATCGATCATACTTTATCTTGGTTTTTAAAGCTACTGCAAAAAAAAAAAAATAGTGTAACTAACTTATTTTCTAAAACTTCATTTGTAGAAAATTTTAGCTACAACCTTAAAGCATATCTTTTTATAACTATATCTGAACCAATCATCTCCAATATTCTATGTAGTCATTTTATTAGATTAATTAAGTTTGTCAATCAATTAAAAATGTATTTTTTGTGTACAACAGATTCATTAAGACATTACATAACAGAAAATCTCTATTAATATTCTTATATATTTTGGAAGTCTCTAATAAGAAAAAATATCTTTATCCATGGAAATTAGCAAAATTGTTAAACTACTTTAATTTTCTGTATCATTTACATTATCGCGTCTATTCATTTGTTTCCTTTAATTTCTTGCACTTTTATAACAATTTTGTTATGGTAATGTTAGAAAATATTGTAAGTTTAACATCACAGAAAAGTAACCAGGGTGGAACCATCAAATCAGATAATATATAAAGTAGTAATAATAACAAAGCGGGCGGGTCGCTCAGGGAGAAAAGAACAGACTCAAAGCGCGACCACTGCCAATAATCTTTCAGACACATACAAAGAAACAAGAAAATCTTAAAACTGAACCCTGGAAGAATAAGTCTGTCCAAAGGACCAAGAAGAAGGAACAACATTGAGAGAAGACTCTCGTAGCACCATCAGTAGTGGTAATGGAGAAGAGATAGATTGTCCATCGAGATAAGCGTTTGATTGCCAGTTAGCTCCCCAGTTGCGAGACATGGCTAACCAACCAGTCTTGATCCTTTAATGGAGACAGATTTAATCGAACCAGCTCCTCCCACGTTCTGTATGTTCACTAGCTCGAAGTAGTCCCTTCCGTTTATTCTGAATCTCACTCCTCTTCTCTTGTAACAGCTTGCTCTGTTTTTTTTAACAGAAAATAATAATTTTTTATAATAAATATTTTTTTCATTATATATATAATTTTAAAATTAGAAAAACGGTTTTGTAATATAATTATTTTTAAGTCATTTAGAATAAATATTTTATTTTTATATATAATTAAATTCGTTTTTGTAGTATAATAGTTTTTAAACCTTTATAATAAATGTTTTATAATTATTTAAACTTAAAATATTTATAAAAAGACTAAGACATTATAAAATTATAAATGCTTTGAAACAATAAAGATAAAAAAACTTGAAAACATTATATATATATAACCTTTTTAAAAATAAAATTTTCAATAACTATAAATACATCAAAAAGTTTTTATAAATATATTTAACATTAAATTCTTAAAATCTACAAATCTAACATCTAAAACTTTCAATCTACATACAAAACAACAACTTAAAATATAAAAAAACTTTTAATAATAGATATAGTCTAATAATTACAAATTTAATAATTACAAAAAGTTTTTAATCACAAAAAGGTTTATAAATGTAAAAAAACCTTTAATAAATAGAAAATAGTTTAATAATTACAAATCTAGTAATAACAAAAAATAGTTCTTAATCAAAAAGGTTTTATAAATATAAAAAGAACTTTTAATAAATAGAATATAGTTTAATAATTACAAATTTAATAATTACAAAAAAATGTTTTTAATCACAAAAAGGTTTGATAAATACTAAAAATATTTATAATATAGAAATGATTTTATAATTCAAAAATAAATTTAATATACAAAAAATGTTTTCATATTATTAATTTGATTTTTTAAACCACAAAATTAATAAATTTTAAAAAATTTCTAAATCAACTCAATACAACAAATAATCAAAATCAATCACAATCCTAAAAATAATCACAATCAATCACAATCCTAACAAATGATTTCAGTTTTGCCGATTAGATCGGGACGAAGGTGTTTCACGGATGAATCATAGAAAGCAGATGATACCTTTTCAGGATAAGGATGGTATAGTACATTGGAAGGATTTGAAGGATTATTAGGAGCTAGAATATAAGGGCTAGTTTATCTCCATTACACACGGAAATTGAGGCCCTCATCTGGGCTATGGAATGTATGGGAACAACATAGCGGATAGTTTAACACGCAGTATGAGGCAACATACGTCGTTTACTGTCCATATGGATACAGAGCATCCAGTTTGGTTTACAGAGTCCACATGAGTCTGTAAAATGATCGACAAAAAAAAATCATCAAATCAGTACACTAGATTTTAATAAAAATGTTGAGAATGTACAAACCATTAACGGTAGATTTTACAAATTTTAACAATCATAAAAATTCAATTCTCTATCTGGGTGTTGGATTTGTTTTCAGTTGAATCCTAAAGAGATTTAGATAAGCCGGCATTTTTTTGATGGTACGACAAAAGTCTCTTGTTGATCTACCGAGCTCTCCCTGAGTTATCATCTATTGGAGGTTGAGTTCTCAAGCATAAACGACGGTTTGAATGAATGATGGAGTTCGATTGGTATCGAGTTTCAAGTCTTGAAACAAAATCACTGGTGGAGAAAATTATAAAAGTGAAAAAATCAAAAATTTTACGGTGGTAGAAACTTTTTACGACGGTCGGGGATTTCTGTTTCAGACACGAAAAGCGTCGACAAGACACGTGTCGTGACGGAGATGAATTTGTCAACACGTGGACTGAATACTCACCACTTGCACCGCTTCTCTATCTGGGTATTTACAGAGTCCACATGAGTCTGTAAAATGGTCGACAAAAAAAAAATCATCAAATCAGTAACACTAGATTTTAATAAAAATGTGAGAATGTACAAACCAATAACAGGTAGATTTTACAATTTTAACAATCATTAAAAATTCAATACTCTATCTGGGTGTTGGTTTGTTTTCAGTTGAATCCTAAAGAGATTTAGATAAGCCGGCATTTTTTTGATGGTACGACAAAAGTCTCTTGTTGATCTACCGAGCTCTCCCTGAGTTTCATCTATTGGAGGCTGAGTTCTCAAGCATAAACGACGGTTTGAGTGAATGATGGAGTTCGATTGGTATCGAGTTTCAAGTCTTGAAAAAAAAATTACTAGTGGAGAAAATTTATAAAAGTGAAAAAATCAAAACATTTACGGTGGTAGAAACTTTACGACGGCCGGGGATTTCTGTTTCAGGCACGAAAAGCGTCGACAAGACACGTGTCGTGACGGAGATGAATTTGTCAACACGTGGACTGAATACTCACCACTTGCACCGCTTCTCTATCTGAGTATATTTACAGAGTCCACATTATTATGTAAAAGGTCGACAAAAAAAATCATCAAATCAGTAACACTAGATTTTTAATAAATGTGAATGTACAAACCAATAACGGTATATTTTACAAATTTTAACAATTATTAAAATTTCAATTCTCTATCTGGGTGTTGGATTTGTTTTCAGTTGAATCCTAAAGAGGTTTAGATAAGCCGGCATTTTTTTGATGGTACGACAAAAGTCTCTTGTTGATCTACCGAGCTCTCCCTGAGTTATCATCTATTGGAGGCTGAGTTCTCAAGCATAAACGACGGTTTGAGTGAATGATGGAGTTCGATTGGTATCGAGTTTCAAGTCTTGAAAAAAATCACTGGTGGAGAAAATTTATAAAAGTGAAAAAATCAAAACATTTACGGTGGTAGAAACTTTACGACGGCCGGGGATTTCTGTTTCAGGCACGAAAAGCGTCGACAAGACACGTGTCGTGACGGAGATGAATTTGTCAACGTGGACTGAATACTCACCACTTGCACCGCTTCTCTATCTGGTATTTACAGAGTCCACATGAGTCTGTAAAAATGGTCGACAAAAAAAATCATCAAATCAGTAACACTAGATTTTAATAAAAATGTGAGAATGTACAAACCAATAACGGTAGATTTTACAAATTTTAACAATTATTAAAATTTCAATTCTCTATCTGGGTGTTGGATTTGTTTTCAGTTGAATCCTAAAGAGATTTAGATAAGCCGGCATTTTTTTGATGGTACGACAAAAGTCTCTTGTTGATCTACCGAGCTCTCCCTGATTATCTATTTGGAGGCTGAGTTCTCAAGCATAAACGACGGTTTGAGTGAATGATGGAGTTCGATTGGTATCGAGTTTCAAGTCTTGAAAAAAAAATCACTGGTGGAGAAAATTTATAAAGTGAAAAAATCAAAACATTTACGGTGGTAGAAACTTTACGACGGCCGGGGATTTCTGTTTCAGGCACGAAAAGCGTCGACAAGACACGTGTCGTGACGGAGATGAATTTGTCAACACGTGGACTGAATACTCACCACTTGCACCGCTTCTCTATCTGGGTATTTACAGAGTCCACATGAGTCTGTAAAATGGTCGACAAAAAAAATCATCAAATCAGTAACACTAGATTTTAATAAAAATGTGAGAATGTACAAACCAATAACGGTAGATTTTACAAATTTTAACAATTATTAAAATTTCAATTCTCTATCTGGGTGTTGGATTTGTTTTCAGTTGAATCCTAAAGAGATTTAGATAAGCCGGCATTTTTTTGATGGTACGACAAAAGTCTCTTGTTGATCTACCGAGCTCTCCTGAGTTATCATCTATTGGAGGCTGAGTTCTCAGCATAAACGACGGTTTGAGTGAATGATGGAGTTCGATTGGTATCGAGTTTCAAGTCTTGAAAAAAAAAATCACTGGTGGAGAAAATTTATAAAAGTGAAAAATCAAACATTTACGGTGGTAGAAACTTTACAACGCCGGGGATTTTTGTTTCAGGCACGAAAAGCGTCGACAAGACACGTGTCGTGACGGAGATGAATTTGTCAACACGTGGACTGAATACTCACCACTTGCACCGCTTCTCTATCTGGTATTTACAGAGTCCACATGAGTCTGTAAAATGGTCGACAAAAAAAAATCATCAAATCAGTAACACTAGATTTTAATAAAAATGTGAGAATGTACAAACCAATAACGGTAGATTTTACAAATTTTAACAATTATTAAAAATTTCAATTCTCTATCTGGGTGTTGGATTTGTTTTCAGTTGAATCCTAAAGAGATTTAGATAAGCCGGCATTTTTTTGATGGTACGACAAAAGTCTCTTGTTGATCTACCGAGCTCTCCCTGAGTTATCATCTATTGGAGGCTGAGTTCTCAAGCATAAACGACGGTTTGAGTGAATGATGGAGTTCGATTGGTATCGAGTTTCAAGTCTTGAAAAAAAAAATCACTGGTGAGAAAATTTATAAAAGTGAAAAAATCAAAACATTTACGGTGGTAGAAACTTTACGACGACCGGGGATTTCTGTTTCAGGCACGAAAAGCGTCGACAAGACACGTGTCGTGACGGAGATGAATTTGTCAACACGTGGACTGAATACTCACCACTTGCACCGCTTCTCTATCTGGGTATTTACAGAGTCCACATGAGTCTGTAAAATGGTCGACAAAAAAAATCATCAAATCAGTAACACTAGATTTTAATAAAAATGTGAGAATGTACAAACCAATAACGGTAGATTTTACAAATTTTAACAATCATTAAAAATTCAATTCTCTATCTTGGTGTTGGATTTGTTTTCAGTTGAATCCTAAAGTGAGTTTTAGATAAGCCGGCATTTTTTTGATGGTACGACAAAAGTCTCTTGTTGATCTACCGAGCTCTCCCTGATTATCATCTATTGGAGGCTGAGTTCTCAAGCATAAACGACGGTTTGAGTGAATGATGGAGTTCGATTGGTATCGAGTTTCAAGTCTTGAAAAAAAAAATCATATAAAAATGTAAAAATCAAAACATTTACGGTGGTAGAAACTTTACGACGGCCGGGGATTTCTGTTTCAGGCACGAAAAGCGTCGACAAGACACGTGTCGTGACGGAGATGAATTTGTCAACATGTGGACTGAATACTCACCACTTGCACCGCTTCTCTATCTGGGTATTTACAGAGTCCACATGAGTCTGTAAAATGGTCGACAAAAAAAAATCATCAAATCAGTAACACTAGATTTTAATAAAAATGTGAGAATGTACAAACCAATAACGGTAGATTTTACAAATTTTAACAATCATTAAAAATTCAATTCTCTATCTGGGTGTTGGATTTGTTTTCAGTTGAATCCTAAAGAGATTTAGATAAGCCGGCATTTTTTTGATGGTACGACAAAAGTCTCTTGTTGATCTACCGAGCTCTCCCTGAATTATCATCTATTGGAGGCTGAGTTCTCAAGCATAAACGACGGTTTGAGTGAATGATGGAGTTCGATTGGTATCGAGTTTCAAGTCTTGAAAAAAAAATCACTGGTGGAGAAAATTTATAAAAGTGAAAAAATCAAAACATTTACGGTGGTAGAAACTTTACGACGGCCGGGGATTTCTGTTTCAGGCACGAAAAGCGTCGACAAGACACGTGTCGTGACGGAGATGAATTTGTCAACACGTGGACTGAATACTCACCACTTGCGCTTCTCTATCTGGGTATTTACAGAGTCCACATGAGTTATGTAAAATGGTCGACAAAAAAAATCATCAAATCAGTAACACTAGATTTTAATAAAAATGTGAGAATGTACAAACCAATAACGGTAGATTTTACAAATTTTAACAATTCATTAAAAATTCAATTCTCTATCTGGGTGTTGGATTTGTTTTCAGTTGAATCCTAAAGAGATTTAGATAAGCCGGCATTTTTTTGATGGTACGACAAAAGTCTCTTGTTGATCTACCGAGCTCTCCCTGAGTTATCATCTATTGGAGGCTGAGTTCTCAAGCATAAACGACGGTTTGAGTGAATGATGGAGTTCGATTGGTATCGAGTTTCAAGTCTTGAAAAAAAAAATCACTGGTGGAGAAAATTTATAAAAGTGAAAAAATCAAAACATTTACGGTGGTAGAAACTTTACGACGGCCGGGGATTTCTGTTTCAGGCACGAAAAGCGTCGACAAGACACGTGTCGTGACGGAGATGAATTTGTCAACACGTGGACTGAATACTCACCACTTGCACCGCTTCTCTATCTGGGTATTTACAGAGTTCACATGAGTCTGTAAAATGGTCGACAAAAAAAATCATCAAATCAGTAACACTAGATTTTAAAAATGTGAGAATGTACAAACCAATAACGGTAGATTTTACAAATTTTAACAATCATTAAAAATTCAATTCTCTATCTGGGTGTTGGATTTGTTTTCAGTTGAATCCTAAAGAGATTTAGATAAGCCGACATTTTTTTGATGGTACGACAAAAGTCTCTTGTTGATCTACCGAGCTATCCCTGAGTTATCATCTATTGGAGGCTGAGTTCTCAAGCATAAACGACGGTTTGAGTGAATGATGGAGTTCGATTGGTATCGAGTTTCAAGTCTTGAAAAAAAAAATCACTGTGTGGAGAAAATTTATAAAAGTGAAAAAATCAAAACATTTACGGTGGTAGAAACTTTACAACGGCCGGGGATTTTGTTTCAGGCACGAAAAGCGTCAACAAGACACGTGTCGTGACGGAGATGAATTTGTCAACACGTGGACTGAATACTCACCACTTGCACCGCTTCTCTATCTGGGTATTTACAGAGTCCACATGAGTCTGTAAAATGGTCGACAAAAAAAAAATCATCAAATCAGTAACACTATTTTTAATAAAATGTGAGAATGTACAAACCAATAACGGTAGATTTTACAAATTTTAACAATTTAAAATTTCAATTCTCTATCTGGGTGTTGGATTTGTTTTCAGTTGAATCCTAAAGAGATTTAGATAAGCCGGCATTTTTTTGATGGTACGACAAAAGTCTCTTGTTGATCTACCGAGCTCTCCCTGAGTTATCATCTATTGGAGGCTGAGTTCTCAAGCATAAACGACGGTTTGAGTGAATGATGGAGTTCGATTGGTATCGAGTTTCAAGTCTTGAAAAAAAAATCACTGGTGGAGAAAATTTATAAAAGTGAAAAAATCAAAACATTTACGGTGGTAGAAACTTTACGACGACCGGGGATTTCTGTTTCAGGCACGAAAAGCGTCGACAAGACACGTGTCGTGACGGAGATGAATTTGTCAACACGTGGACTGAATACTCACCACTTGCACCGCTTCTCTATCTGGGTATTTACAGAGTCCACATGAGTCTGTAAAATGGTCGACAAAAAAAATCATCAAATCAGTAACACTAGATTTTAATAAAAATGTGAGAATGTACAAACCAATAACGGTAGATTTTACAAATTTTAACAATCATTAAAAATTCAATTCTCTATCTTGGTGTTGGATTTGTTTTCAGTTGAATCCTAAAGTGAGTTTTAGATAAGCCGGCATTTTTTTGATGGTACGACAAAAGTCTCTTGTTGATCTACCGAGCTCTCCCTGATTTATCATCTATTGGAGGCTGAGTTCTCAAGCATAAACGACGGTTTGAGTGAATGATGGAGTTCGATTGGTATCGAGTTTCAAGTCTTGAAAAGAAAAAAATCATATTAAAATGTAAAATCAAAACATTTACGTGGTAGAAACTTTACGACGGCGGGGATTTCTGTTTCAGGCACGAAAAGCGTCGACAAGACACGTGTCGTGACGGAGATGAATTTGTCAACATGTGGACTGAATACTCACCACTTGCACCGCTTCTCTATCTGGGTATTTACAGAGTCCACATGAGTCTGTAAAATGGTCGACAAAAAAAAATCATCAAATCAGTAACACTAGATTTTAATAAAAATGTGAGAATGTACAAACCAATAACGGTAGATTTTACAAATTTTAACAATCATTAAAAATTCAATTCTCTATCTGGGTGTTGGATTTGTTTTCAGTTGAATCCTAAAGAGATTTAGATAAGCCGGCATTTTTTTGATGGTACGACAAAGTCTCTTGTTGATCTACCGAGCTCTCCCTGATTATCATCTATTGGAGGCTGAGTTCTCAAGCATAAACGACGGTTTGAGTGAATGATGGAGTTCGATTGGTATCGAGTTTCAAGTCTTGAAAAAAAAAATCACTGGTGGAGAAAATTTATAAAAGTGAAAAAATCAAAACATTTACGGTGGTAGAAACTTTACGACGGTCGGGGATTTCTGTTTCAGGCACGAAAAGCGTCGACAAGACACGTGTCGTGACGGAGATGAATTTGTCAAACATGGACTGAATACTCACCACTTGCACCGCTTCTCTATCTGGGTATTTACAGAGTCCACATGAGTCTTAAAATGGTCAACAAAAAAAATCATCAAATCAGTAACACTAGATTTTAATAAAAATGTGAGAATGTACAACCAATAACGTTAGATTTTACAAATTTTAACAATCATTAAAAATTCAATTCTCTATCTGGGTGTTGGATTTGTTTTCAGTTGAATCCTAAAGAGATTTAGATAAGCCGGCTTTTTTGATGGTACGACAAAAGTCTCTTGTTGATCTACCGAGCTCTCCCTGAGTTATCATCTATTGGAGGCTGAGTTCTCAAGCATAAACGACGGTTTGAGTGAATGATGGAGTTCGATTGGTATCGAGTTTCAAGTCTTGAAAAAAATTACTGGTGGAGAAAATTTATAAAAGTGAAAAAATCAAAACATTTACGGTGGTAGAAACTTTACGACGGCCGGGGATTTCTGTTTCAGGCACGAAAAGCGTCGACAAGACACGTGTCGTGACGGAGATGAATTTGTCAACACGTGGACTGAATACTCACCACTTGCACGCCGCTTCTCTATCTGGGTATTTACAGAGTCCACATGATTATGTAAAATGGTCGACAAAAAAAAATCATCAAATCAGTAACACTAGATTTTTAAAAAAATGTGAGAATGTACAAACCAATAACGGTATATTTACAAATTTTAACAATCATTAAAATTTCAATTCTCTATCTGGGTGTTGGATTTGTTTTCAGTTGAATCCTAAAGAGGTTTTAGATAAGCCGGCATTTTTTTGATGGTACGACAAAAGTCTCTTGTTGATCTACCGAGCTCTCCCTGAGTTATCATCTATTGGAGGCTGAGTTCTCAAGCATAAACGACGGTTTGAGTGAATGATGGAGTTCGATTGGTATCGAGTTTCAAGTCTTGAAAAAAAAAATCACTGGTGGAGAAAATTTATAAAAGTGAAAAAATCAAAACATTTACGGTGGTAGAAACTTTACGACGGCCGGGGATTTCTGTTTCAGGCACGAAAAGCGTCGACAAGACACGTGTCGTGACGGAGATGAATTTGTCAACACGTGGACTGAATACTCACCACTTGCACCGCTTCTCTATCTGGGTATTTACAGAGTCCACATGAGTCTGTAAAATGGTCGACAAAAAAATCATCAAATCAGTAACACTAGATTTTAATAAAAATGTGAGAATGTACAAACCAATAACGGTAGATTTTACAAATTTTAACAATCATTAAAAATTTCAATTCTCTATCTGGGTGTTGGATTTGTTTTCAGTTGAATCCTAAAGAGATTTAGATAAGCCGGCATTTTTTTTTGATGGTACGACAAAAGTCTCTTGTTGATCTACCGAGCTCTCCCTGAGTTATCATCTATTGGAGGCTGAGTTCTCAAGCATAACGACGGTTTGAGTGAATGATGGAGTTCGATTGGTATCGAGTTTCAAGTCTTGAAAAAAAAAAATCACTGGTGGAGAAAATTTTAAAAGTGAAAAAATCAAAACATTTACGGTGGTAGAAACTTTACGACGGCCGGGGATTTCTGTTTCAGGCACGAAAAGCGTCGACAAGACACGTGTCGTGCGGAGATGAATTTGTCAACAGTGGACTGAATACTCACCACTTGCACCGCTTCTCTATCTGGGTATTTACAGAGTCCACATGAGTCTGTAAAATGGTCGACAAAAAAAATCATCAAATCAGTAACACTAGATTTTAATAAAAATGTGAGAATGTACAAACCAATAACGGTAGATTTTACAAATTTTAACAATCATTAAAAATTCAATTCTCTATCTGGGTGTTGGATTTGTTTTCAGTTGAATCCTAAAGTGAGTTTTAGATAAGCCGGCATTTTTTTGATGGTACGACAAAAGTCTCTTGTTGATCTACCGAGCTCTCCTGAGTTATCATCTATTGAGGCTGAGTTCTCAAGCATAAACGACGGTTTGAGTGAATGATGGAGTTCGATTGGTATCGAGTTTCAAGTCTTGAAAAGAAAAAATCATATATAAAAATGAAAAATCAAAACATTTACGGTGGTAGAAACTTTACGACGGCCGGGGATTTCTGTTTCAGGCACGAAAAGCGTCGACAAGACACGTGTCGTGACGGAGATGAATTTGTCAACATGTGGACTGAATACTCACCACTTGCACCGCTTCTCTATCTGGGTATTTACAGAGTCCACATGAGTCTGTAAAATGGTCGACAAAAAAAAATCATCAAATCAGTAACACTAGATTTTAATAAAAATGTGAGAATGTACAAACCAATAACGGTAGATTTTACAAATTTTAACAATCATTTAAAATTCAATTCTCTATCTGGGTGTTGGATTTGTTTTCAGTTGAATCCTAAAGAGATTTAGATAAGCCGGCATTTTTTTGATGGTACGACAAAAGTCTCTTGTTGATCTACCGAGCTCTCCCTGAGTTATCATCTATTGGAGGCTGAGTTCTCAAGCATAAACGACGGTTTGAGTGAATGATGGAGTTCGATTGGTATCGAGTTTCAAGTCTTGAAAAAAAAAATCACTGGTGGAGAAAATTTATAAAAGTGAAAAAATCAAAACATTTACGGTGGTAGAAACTTTACGACGGCGGGGATTTCTGTTTCAGGCACGAAAAGCGTCGACAAGACACGTGTCGTGACGGAGATGAATTTGTCAACAATGGACTGAATACTCACCACTTGCACCGCTTTCTATCTGGGTATTTACAGAGTCCACATGAGTCTGTAAAATGGTCGACAAAAAAAATCATCAAATCAGTAACACTAGATTTTAATAAAAATGTGAGAATGTACAAACCAATAACGGTAGATTTTACAAATTTTAACAATCATTAAAAATTCAATTCTCTATCTGGGTGTTGGATTTGTTTTCAGTTGAATCCTAAAGAGATTTAGATAAGCCGGCATTTTTTTGATGGTACGACAAAAGTCTCTTGTTGATCTACCGAGCTCTCCCTGAGTTATCATCTATTGGAGGCTGAGTTCTCAAGCATAAACGACGTTTGAGTGAATGATGGAGTTCGATTGGTATCGAGTTTCAAGTCTTGAAAAAAAAAAAATACTGGTGGAGAAATTTATAAAAGTGAAAAAATCAAAACATTTACGGTGGTAGAAACTTTACGACGGCCGGGGATTTCTGTTTCAGGCACGAAAAGCGTCGACAAGACACGTGTCGTGACGGAGATGAATTTGTCAACACGTGGACTGAATACTCACCACTTGCACCGCTTCTCTATCTGGGTATTTACAGAGTCCACATGATTATGTAAAATGGTCGACAAAAAAAATCATCAAATCAGTAACACTAGATTTTAATAAAAATGTGAGAATGTACAACCAATAACGGTAGATTTTACAAATTTTAACAATCATTAAAAATTCAATTCTCTATCTGGGTGTTGGATTTGTTTTCAGTTGAATCCTAAAGAGGTTTAGATAAGCCGGCATTTTTTTGATGGTACGACAAAAGTCTCTTGTTGATCTACCGAGCTCTCCCTGAGTTATCATCTATTGGAGGCTGAGTTCTCAAGCATAAACGACGGTTTGAGTGAATGATGGAGTTCGATTGGTATCGAGTTTCAAGTCTTGAAAAAAAAAAAATCACTGTGGTGGAGAAATTTTAAAAGTGAAAAAATCAAAACATTTACGGTGGTAGAAACTTTACGACCGGGGATTTCTGTTTCAGGCACGAAAAGCGTCGACAAGACACGTGTCGTGACGGAGATGAATTTGTCAACACGTGGACTGAATACTCACCACTTGCACCGCTTCTCTATCTCTGGGTATTTACAGAGTTCACATGAGTCTGTAAAATGGTCGACAAAAAAAATCATCAAATCAGTAACACTAGATTTTTAATAAAAATGTGAGAATGTACAAACAATAACGGTAGATTTTACAAATTTTAACAATCATTAAAAATTCAATTCTCTATCTGGTGTTGGATTTGTTTTCAGTTGAATCCTAAAGAGATTTTAGATAAGCCGGCTTTTTTTGATGGTACGACAAAAGTCTCTTGTTGATCTACCGAGCTCTCCCTGAGTTATCATCTATTGGAGGCTGAGTTCTCAAGCATAAACGACGGTTTGAGTGAATGATGGAGTTCGATTGGTATCGAGTTTCAAGTCTTGAAAAAAAAAATCACTGGTGGGAGAAAATTTATAAAGTGAAAAAATCAAAACATTTACGGTGGTAGAAACTTTACAACGGCCGGGGATTTCTGTTTCAGGCACGAAAAGCGTCGACAAGACACGTGTCGTGACGGAGATGAATTTGTCAACACGTGGACTGAATACTCACCACTTGCACCGCTTCTCTATCTGGGTATTTACAGAGTCCACATGAGTCTGTAAAATGGTCGACAAAAAAAAAATCATCAAATCAGTAACACTAGATTTTAAAATAAAAAATGTGGAATGTACCAAACCAATAACATAGATTTTACAAATTTTAACAATCATTAATAAAATTTCAATTCTCTATCTGGGTGTTGGATTTGTTTTCAGTTGAATCCTAAAGAGATTTAGATAAGCCGGCATTTTTTTGATGGTACGACAAAAGTCTCTTGTTGATCTACCGAGCTCTCCCTGAGTTATCATCTATTGGAGGCTGAGTTCTCAAGCATAAACGACGGTTTGAGTGAATGATGGAGTTCGAATTGGTATCGAGTTTCAAGTCTTGAAAAAAAA
>NW_026617651.1:0-16043 GCF_000801105.2 Raphanus sativus
CCAACCTCCAAGTAACAGTAACCTGCATGAAAAACAGCTTAGCAAACAATTGACCTATAACTCACAGTTTTCGGTTGACCGTGGCCTCGACCCCAAACCCGACTTCTGCGATCCGAACCCTTTCTTCTTGACCTTCACAAGGTAGACCCACGTCTGGGACTGATCTTCACTCAAGCAGAGCTTCTTAGTAGCAGACTCAAATCGCGCAGAGTAACTTTTCTCGGTAACTCTCAAAAACTGCCGAAAAAGACTCAAAAATGATCGAACTCGAACTTTCTCTCTCTAGCTTTCTCTCTCACATTTTTCTCTGAGTTTAAACTTGTCTGAATGTGATGAAATAAGCTGAGGGTCGTGGGGTATTATAGGTTGCAGCAACCAATCACAAACAAGCCGTGTGGCAGCCCGTGTGTCGCTTCGAATGCCTCCGGACGCATGCGTCGCGGCACCTCGTGCTCCACATGTATGATGGCATGACCAGAGCTTCCTGTAGGGTGACACCACACCTTCCATGTGTCTGATCCACGTTCTGAACTCATCCAGATTGACACTCAGCGCACACATGTCGCTCAGCATGCTCTGATCGCAGTTTCGCAGGTTTCGCGGCACTTGTGCTTCTGGGTGTCAATCAGCATGCTGTGCTCTCCTGGGCTTCAACACCTCCTGCTTCCTTTGCCACACATACCATGCCAGGCAGGTTACATCACGTCCTTATCTTACATATAAGGCCACCTCGAGCTTCTCGGTCCATTCGACCGGTTTCGACCTTTTCGGTGAATTTTCGACCCGCGATGATCCCTAATATTTTTCTATGCCCGTTCTGATGCGCTGAATATTTTTAATAATCTCCATAAGAATTCTGACCTTGATGGAAAATTTCCCGATCCTCCTGCTTCCTCGAAAAATTTCGATAATACCGAAATCAGGGTTTTTGGTCGATTTCGGGTTTTCCCGTCATGCTTCGATCCCGTCGTGCTTACTTCCCGTCCTGCTTAATTCCCGTCCTGATTCATTATGTCTCCAGAGTGATAATTTACCGATACGAAGATTTCCCGGGAAAACTTAGTTGTTAAGAAACGTCGGCTTCAAAAACGTCGAGCTTCTAAAACGTCGTGCTTCCAAAATGTTATGCTCCCAAAACATCCGTCTGTTCAATCTAAGAAACTTCTATCAATGGTAGAGCAGCTTATCTGTCTCATGGCTTCTCACACGATCAATTCTTCGACCACTTGTACTTCAAAACTTGCCGATCAATCCTTATCGCCCGCGGCTCGACTTCAAACAGATGCTCGACCAATCTTCCAATTCCCTGAACCATGTTAAGTTTGAAATGATCAAAACTCAACATTCTTCATCATTCTTTCAATCCCAAAGCTTGACCTCAAACTCCAATCTTTATTATAATATTATTTTTTTTTACACGGGTGTCTACATTCTCCCCCCTTAATAGAATTCATCCTCGAATTCTAAGGGTGTGAGGGGCCTCCTTCCTCCATCACAACATCCTCTCGGAAAACTCCGGGTGATCGGCCTTGAATCTCGCTTCATCTTCCCAAGTGACATGAATCCTGTTTTGTCTTCCCCAGAATACTTGTACTTGGGCAATCTCACGATTCTTCAGCTTCCGAATACGCCTTTCTCCAAGTCGGATTGGTCCTTCCGGGTATGTAAGATTCGTCCTTAGCTCCTCAATTCTCTCGGGCTCAACAGCACTTGGATCCCGTATATGTTTCCGAAGCATGGAAACATGGAACACCGGATGTAGATGCATATCCTCTGGCAGATCCAATCGGTAAGCTACCTCACCAACTTTCCGATGATCTTGTATGGACCAATGAATCTGACTGCGAGTTTCCCGCCGCCTTACCAAATCTGTCCTTCCCTTTCTGTGCAGTAACCTTCAAGTAGACCCAATCTCCTATCTCAAAAGTTACCTCTCTTCTGGACTGGTCAGCATACTTCTTCTGACGGTCTTGAGCCTTCTTCATGTTGGTTTGAATCGTCTCCAGGTTAACCATAGTCTCTTGTACGATAGGCGATCCAAACATTCTTCTTTCTCCCACTTCCGTCCAACACAAAGGTGTTTTGCATGGCCTTCCATACAGCGCTTCATAAGGTGACATCCCTATGCTCGCATGGTGACTGTTGTTGTATGAGAACTCAACCAACGGTAAATGCTTCTCCCAATTTCGTTCCCAATCGAGAATACACATCCAGAGCATGTCCTCGATTGTCCGAATGGTTTCTCCGTTTGGCCATCTGTTTCTGGGTGGAACGCCGTGCTTCTGAACAGTTTAGTTCCCAAGGCTTCTTGTAATGCTTCCCAAAATGCTGCCGTGAACCTAGGGTCACGATCTGAGACGATGTCTGAAGGTACACCATGTAACTTCACAATTTGGTCGATGTACAGCTCGGCCAATACTTCCACTTTATCCGTATCCCGCATAGGTAACAGGTGTGTAACCTTGGTTAACCTATCCACAATCATTTGAGTTATTCGATCTACCTGGAGCAGTAGGTAATCCAGTGATGAAATCCATGGAAATAGAATCCCATTTCCATTGAGGTATCGGAAGACTTTGTAGCAATCCTCCTGGAACTTGATGCTCGACTTTCACTTGTTGACAAGTCTCACACTGAGCAACCCATTGCGCTACTGATCTCTTCATGCCTGGCCAATGATAGTATCTTCTCACGTCTCGGTACATCTTCGAACTTCCAGGATGGATACTAAGTAAGGAATGATGTGCCATCCTTAGTATCTCATCTCTCAGCCCTTGCCCTTTTGGAACCGTGATCCTTCCATTAATAAGCAAGGTTCCATCCTCCGCCAAGTAGTATCCAGCACTATTTGGTCCGGCTTGTTCTCTGAGTTCTTCAGCAATCTTCTGTAATTTCTCATCTCTAAGTTGCTCCTCTCGAATTCTCTGAATCAAGCTGGCCTGGTTCAATACTTGTACTCCCAATGGTTCACTTGTCTGACCTTCCAAGGCAACCAACTTCACTTGCTTCAGCTCTTGTTCAACAGCTCAACTTCTCTTTCTATATCAGCATCCAACTTTCTTCGACTTAAGGCATCCGCAACAACATTCGCTTTACCAGGATGGTAGCGAATCTTTAAGTTTAGTCGGCCACAAACTCCATCCATCTACGCTGGCGCAGGTTGAGATCTGGCTGAGTGAAAAGGTATTTAAGACTTTGGTGGTCTGTGTATACGTCCACTTCTTCTCCGTACAAGTACGATCTCCATATTTGCAAAACGAATACAACAGCCGCCAACTCCAAGTCATGTCTAGTGTAGTTATCTTCATGCTTCCGTAGTTGTCGCGAGGCATATGCAATGACTCTCCCATCTTGCATTAGCACACAACCTAACCCAACTCGTGAAGCATCCGTGTACACTGTGTAAGGTTTACCTTGCTCAGGCAAAGCTAACACTGGTGCGGTCGTGAGAGCTTCCTTCAACTTCTTGAATGCCTTCTCCGTTTCTTCCACCCATAGGAATGGAACTGCTTTACCGGTCAGTTTAGTTAAGGGCTTTGCAATAGAGGAAAAGTCCTTAACAAACTTCCGATAATAGCCCGCGAGTCCGAGAAAACTCCTCACTTCTGTCATATGGTAGGTCGAGGCCATTCTCGTATGGCTTGGACCTTCTCTGGATCAGGAGCCACGCCCTCTCCTGACACAATGTGACCAAGAAATCCTATCTTTCTCTTCCAAAACGAGCACTTGCTAAACTTGGCAAACAGCTTCTGACTTCGTAACCTCTCCATAACCAGTTTCAGATGCTCTTCGTGCTCCTCCTTACTTCTCGAGTACACCAGGATGTCATCAATGAAAATGATCACGGACTTGTCGAGGTAGTCGTGAAATACTTCATTCATCAAACGCATGAAAGCTGCGGGTGCGTTTGTGAGACCAAAGGGCATAACCACAAACTCATACTGCCCATACCTCGTCCGAAATGCTGTCTTCATGACTTCTGACTTGGCAATGGGAATTTGATGATACCCTGATGCCAAATCAATCTTCGAAAACCAACTAGCTCCTTTAAGCTGGTCCAACAACTCATCTATCCTCGGAAGAGGATACTTGTCTTTGATGGTGATGTTGTTGATTCCGCGGTAATCGATACACAACCTCATGCTTCCATCTTTCTTCTTCACAAATAGCACAGGAGCTCCCTAAGGTGAAGAACTCGATCGGATGAATCCCTTTCCCAGTAGATCTTCCAATTGTTTCTTGAGTTCAGCCAACTCCGCAGGTGCCATCCGATACGGTGCCTTAGCTATAGGTTTTGCTTCAAGCTCCAAAGTAATAGTAAAAGGATTACTCCGAGGTGGAGGTAATTCCTTTAGTGGCTCAAAAATATCTTCAAACTCCTTGACCACTTCTATGTCTTCAATCTTAACTTCATCGTCAGTGGCTCCTCACTAACCGATAAAGTCACCAAATACACTTCTCCGTCTTGAAACAAATCTTGCACTCTCATTGCCACGACTAGTGACACTGTCATACTAGGACTGATTCCGTAGTATACCATCTCTGGACGTTTGCCTCTGCCAAACAACAGTCTTCCTTTTCCACAATCAATCTGAACTCCGTAGAACGATAACCAATCCATTCCAAGGATTACTTCGTACCCTTCCAAAGGCACGACTAACAAATCTGCCACAAACTCTCTCTCTTGAATGACCAATGGAGCATTCTTGATACACTGATTCGCTTGAAGGGTTCGGTCTGCGGGGGTCAAGACTGCCACATTTACCCTGTCAACCAAAAAGCAATCCCAGAACTGGGCAGCAACCTCAGGGTCACAAAACTGTGTTGCCCCGAATCGAACAATACATGTGTGGGTTTACCAGCAACATGTATGGTTCCTGCCACAGTAACTCAATCAACAATATCTCAATCACAACACTACTAATCAAGACTCGCACAATCATCAAACACAATCGAAATATTTCTAAACGCGTAACCTAGCGATCAAGCAATCTATACCTAACCAGAATCCTAACTAAATTCCAGCAACTAATTTTACACAACATCCCATGCAATAAAAAGAACATGGTTACGATTATGCTCACTGGTTCCCGTGTTTTCAAAAATGTTTTCAATAATTTTCGAGTCAAAAAGGAGTCGCCAATGCACTCTCTAGGAATCCGGTCATATCCAATCGTTGGGGAGGGGTAAGATAGATTATACTTTTAGAATTTCGTCTAACCCCTATATATTTTGTAACTTTGATTCCGCAGGTTGCTGTACTGGTGTGGTAGGGTGGATATTTGGAGTTATTGAGGGTTCCGACGTTGCGCATAGCCCGATACTGGCCGATCTTTTTCCATCACAGGAGTGTGATCCTATTTTGCCTGATACAGATCTGACACCCATTGTTATATCCGATGTGGGAACCAAAATTCGCACTGTCGATTTTAGTTAAGTTTAAACGTAGGAAAACTAAGTTGACCTAGTTTTCCCCGAGGATCCCGGCTATCTGCTGGGCCACGCACGACGAAGTTAATACGAGTTTAGTTTGAGAATAAATGCGTAAAATAAAAAGAGCAAAAGAAAGAATCTTATTTCCGAATTCGCGGAGAGCGTTTGAACAACATGTCGAGATCTCGGCCGTAAGAGCTGTCGATCATCGCTAGTCTCAAAACCTAGATCTAACCTAGTTGAGTCGCAGCTCGCTAAAAAGGAAATAAAACGCCTAAGTTCTAAGTTGCTCTAGATGGGTTCTCCGAAATCTTGGAGCAGGAAAAGGAGTTTTGTTGGCGGGATTCCGAAAGTCACAAAACACGGATTTCTGGCGACCCGGGGGCCTAGAACTTACGCACGAAGACTAGCCACCCGACGACCCGAGCCAGCACGGGGCTAGCCGCCCGGCGACCACGGCCGGCACGGGCGCTAGCCGCCGGCGGCCACGGCCAGCACGGGGGCTAGCCGCCCGGCGGCCACGGCCAGCACAGGCGCTAGCCGCCCGGCCACGGCCAGCACCGGCGCTAGCCGCCGGCGGCCACGGCCAGCACGGGGGCTAGCCGCCCGGCGGCCACGGCCGCGACCGGAATTGGCTGCTCGGTTCCTTCGGCTTATGCGTGTTTTTGCGTTCTTTTTAGTTTTCCGTAGGTTTTTCCTTGTGTAGAAAACGTTTCTAGCCGGTTATTTCGAGATGATTAATCTCGAACTTAATATTTTTCCAAGGTTTCTCGATTAACAATTAGTCTTTCGAGGTTGCTCTAATATCTTTTAAGTTTTTCCGAGACTTTCGGACATTGATTTCGTCTTGACTGATTTTGACCCCAACAATTAGCCCCCCAGCTAGCTAGGAGCCGTAAGGTTTGTAGGTCCTAGCTTGCGGTATGGTTCGTGAGGTAAGTATGGAGACGAAATCGTGTCGAAGGTCGGGGTGAATAGTCAAATCCTTGCCTATAAAGACTTGTGAATTCTTTACTATTCTTATTTCACCCAAGAATCTTAAGTTAATCTCTCTCTTGCAAATTCTCTCTCTTCCTTTAAGAAAAGAATGACTTCAAGATCAAAATCCTCGAGGAGGCAGTCTCACTCGTCTTCGGATAGTTTCCATGCCGAGGAGGAAGTTCCGAAAACCCGAGGTTCCAGAGATTGACAGAAGCGCGTATTGCGACGCCGTCTTCGGTTCTGATGCTCCTCTTCCCGTGATCCCGATTCCCCGGCGACCTCTGAGGACGCGTAAGGAAACTGACTCGCCGAGCGAAGTATCCCCTGAATATCTCGGAATTCTTCGAGAGTTTTATGAGGTTCCGAAGGGAGTCATGTTTCGCATTCCTCGCGGGAATGAGAGTTCGGAGCATCCTCCGAAGGGTTACTTTACTTGCTACGAGGCGTTCCTGACGCAATGCCGACTGTGGTTCCCAATCCCTGGGGTCATTGTTCAGGCTCTCGACCGTTTCGGAATCGTAATCAGCCAGCTGAACGTGCCGGCTTTGGAAAGCTGGCTTGGCGTTGTGATTTTGAGTTACGAGTTAGGGATGGACCTTAGCCCTGCTGACTTCGAAGGGTTGTGGAACTCCAAGACGACGAGCATCAATGGAGTGTACTCCATGAAGGCGAGGACCAATTTTTCGGTAATCCATGGAGTCACCTCGCACGCCAAGGATCACGTTGACCGTTTCTTTTTCGTGAGGATAGATGGAAAGTCTGTCGAGGAAGGCTTTCTCCACCTATTCCTGACGGACTGGTTGTACCAACGAGGTAAGATTGTCGCATCCCCTTTCTTTGAATCCGAAAGGCGAGTACTGAACGAGTGTGTTTTTTTTTTGTTCAGAGAACAGGTGTCTCGCGCATGTTCCTTCCGATCTTTCGGCCAAGAGAGACATTTTTAGGACAATTCCTTGTTCCTGGAATTCCTTTACTCTTGACCGGATTCGAGGGGCGGTCGCGCTTCACCGATCGCGAGGCGGTACGCGGCCCTGTGTCAATGATGGATCCTACGTTTTTGCCCCTTCAAGGCGGAGACGGAGATCTCGGAAGGATAAAGGGATTGCTTTCGAGGCCTTGTCAGGATATGACGAGCCGCCGAGATACGACCCTGACTTCACTACAGAGAATCAGGGTGTTCCTCCCCCGGGTGATTTCTTTGATGAACTCCCTCCGGCGTTTTCCCGTGAAGAGTCTTTGGACAACGAGGAGAGAGACAAGGTGACTGCGGAGGGTGCTTGCTTGGTCAACGAGGTTTGTTTTCGAAACTTGAATAAATCCCCTTTTCTTTTTATTTGACCTCGACCTCTTTGCAGGCCGTGAGAGTGTGGAATGCATTGATCGATGGAAGTTTCCTTACTGCCCGGCTGGCCCGTTTCAAAGCGGAGGAAACGGAAAGGGAATTCACCAAGTATCGGTTGGAGGTGGAGGAGCAAAAACGTCGGCAAGCCGAGGTCCAGGCTCGAGCCCTCGTTCGTGCGGAAAGGAGCGGGCGAAGAAGAGCTGCCGCCGAGCTGAACCGAAGGGCCGAAATTTTCTCTACCGAATTCGAAGCGTACAAAGAGGCTCAGGACTTTGTAGGCGATTTTCGCGAGTGTCGTGGTTCGGTCGGTACTCTACACAAGATGCAGCGTGAGGATTTCTCTCTTTCCGGCGAACTTGCCACGATGGATGGCTCGATGAGAATATGTACTAATGCCGAATCCTTTGTTCCTCCGGTCGAAGGGAGAATTCGAGAGTTGTGGAATCCTATCCAAGTCTCGGAGGATACAGCGGATGTAGGTGCGGGTTCGAATGCAGGCGACGGGGGTGAAGAGGTCGACCAGCCCGACTCCTCGTTTGGAATATCTCTAACCGATTGTTATGCATTCGATTATAATTTGTGACAGGCCAAGTGTGGCTGTTTGTATGTATGTGTTGCGACCCTTAGGAGGTCGCGTGACTTTGTGTTTCTCGGGATTGGCCGTTGGTGGCTCTTGAATCCCTGCAATGAATGCTTTTATAAATTCTGCGTTTTGATTTATACTTTCGTCAAGTGTAGAGGGTTTGAATACGTGTAGTCACTTCGTATTCAATCTCTTTTTTTTTTGTCGCTTGATCCATAGGTTACTTTGTAGCGAACGTCAGGTTTGTAAGCGATAAGAGGCAAATTTTGGAATCTCGTATTCTGGATACTTATGCCTATGAGATGTCTTAGATACCAGCAAGGCCGGGTTTAGGGCAAGACCTAGGTCTACTTTCGGACTGAAGCTGTGTGATGACAAATCGACTTTTGCTTTGCCTGTTTGCGATTTCGACCTGACTCGTACCGTTTTAGAATCTGCGAAATGCTTATCGGCTTATATGATTCGTTTGGATACGAGTCGAGCTACTTCCTTTACGAAGAGCTAACCAAAATTTGGATTTTTTGTATAGCGCGCTATGGTATCCTTGTCGGATGCAAGAGGACTTCGTTAGAAGCCAGACTACGAATTTGATTGAGTGAAACGTTTCTATGTTTTTCCGTCGGGGCCAATAGACGGAAATGAACTTTAGAGTCGCGGACAGACTGTTTGACAGAGTTTAGAGTCGCGGATGGACTGTTTGGAGGAGAATGGAGAATCAAGACTTTTCGGGAACTAACGACGTCTCGCGTTCCCCAAAGATATGATTTTCGTTTTCCGTAATGTTTATGCGTTGAGTAAGCATTTGAATTAAAGACTTTATAATGTAGAGTACATGTGAAAAGTATTTTTGCGGGAGTACAAGGATGTTTGTCCCTATCTTCCCCCCCCCCTTTTTGGTGAGGGGGATAGCTGAACTCGTCGGGTTGCGACGAGCTGCCTACCTACCTCTTGCGAGGATCAAGCCATCTCGTAGTTCTGTTTCTATCGCGGTTGCTATTACTCCACGATTTCCGGCGCCTTGACTGTTTCGGCTAAGTCGGCGGTCGCGTTGAGAGTTAGGTCATCCGTTTTTTTGGTGATGGACTCGAGGATTTTCCCGCTATCCTGAGTTGTGGCCTGTTTGGACAAATCCGAGTGTTCTTTGCTGAGTTCTCGGAGATACTCAGATTCTTCTTAGTTCGCTTCGGTTAGCTACTGGGCATTCCGATTGCTGCGCATTTATATTCGGCCAGGAAGCAGAGTCGCGACTGTTTTTGGCTTCCCCAGATTACCGCTGTTCCAGTCGGTGTTGGAAACTTGACGCTGAGATGGTAAGTGGACGGGACTGCCTTCATGGCGTTTATCCAAGGAGTTCCCATTATGGCGTTATAGATAGCCGGGTTATCCCACTACGAATTCGACGATCTTTGTGACTTCTTTAGCCATGACCGGGAGGAGTCTGATTTTCCGAGGGTCATGGACGTGACGCCCGAGATCCAGTCAACGGTCTTGGTTCTGGGATGACTTCTCCGAGGGGTATGTTCATCCTCTGCAGAGTGTCGCGGAACATGATGTTGACCGTGCTTCCTGTGTCGATGAGGATGCGGCCGACTTCGAGATCCTGAATCACCAAGTCGATGACCAGAGGATCGTAGTGGGGTTTATCGAGTCCGGTCGTATCGTGTTCCTCGAAGATGATTGCGTGATTAGGAACGTCGTCCTCTGGACACCATCCGGGGCTTGTTTCGGCCCTCCGTCCGTAGGCTTTGATCGACGAAACGGAGTCCTGGTAAAAATGCGATCCTCCGATGATCATGTTGACCCTTTGGCGGTTGTTCTTGTTTCCTTCGCCGTCTTGTCTCCGTCCGCATTTTTCGCCCAGTTGAGTTCCAGGAGCGTTATTCTCGGGGTTGGCTCTGTCGGTCTTCGGCGGACGGTCAGAATCTAGGAGCAAGTCTTTCACGCTCCTGATCGTTGCTAGTTCGCCGGCAAGCAGCTTCGTAATGAGTCTAGCGCCGAGGACTTTGCAGTTGGCGGTGGAGTGACCTCTCGTCTGATGGAACTCGCAGCTAGAATTGTCCTTGTACGAGTTCCGCGTCCAAGTGTTTCCGGCGGTCCTTCCTTGTTCGGAATTGACGTCGTAGTTATGTTCGCCTTGGACGTCTTCCCCTTCGTGATGGACGTACTTGTCGTTACGAGAGGTTTTCTTCTTGCCGGACGCTTTCTGCGGTCCATGCTTTTGCGCTAGGACTTTCATCTCTTCTTCCATGATGATGAAATCCGTCGCCTTGTGGAGAGTGTCCTGGATGGTGCGTGGCCTCTCCAAAGAAATCCACTTTCGGAATTTCGATTTGTACCAGAGGTTTTTTCTCAGGGCGTCGATGGCGACTCTGTCGCTGAGGCCTGTTACCCTGGACATCACGAGTTTGAACCTCCTTATGTAGTCGCGGAGCGGTTCATCTTCCTTTTGAATTAGACTCCAAAGGTCTACGTCGGAAGTTTCCCTGTCCATGAACATGGAGAATTGCTTCAGGAAAGCTGAAGCAAGCTGGCGGAAACTTCCGATGGAGTTTCTCTTCAAGTGTGAGAACCAGTCGAGCGCAGCACCTCTGAGGTTTCGACGAATAGGAGACAGCAGCCGACGTCCTTTTCCCGCTCCGGAAGTTTAGACCTCGCCATCGCAATCTGGAAGGACTGCAGATGTGCCTTTGGATCTGTGGTTCCGTCGTAGGTGGGAAGCTTTATTTTCCCGGGATCTGAAACTCGTGCGTCCGTGATTCGAGAGGTGAATGGAGTCTTTCTGGATTCTTCGAGGAGCAGGTCGATCTCGGGGGCAGTGCTGGTTGCGTGGTGAATCTGCGATTTTACCGCTTTCACCTCGGCTGCAGTTTTTGCGATGTACTCGCGCAAATCATGGATCTCGTTGGCGCCGTTCGCGCTCCTTTCTCTATGTTGGCTGCGATAGGCCCGAGTCTGGTCTTCAGCCAGCCTTTCTTGCTCTGACCAGTAGAGGTCTTCTTCCTCTTCTGTCATGGGTTTTTCGAAGGCTGCCGCCAGTCGAGCTGACTGACTTTGGGTCCTTCTGTGGTGGATGTCGGCGTCTTCTTCGGACGGATCCGATTGATCGCTGATATCCAGATTGATTCTTTCGACGTCGTTTCCTTTGTCCCCTGCGGGAGGTGGGAGGTTATCCGTCGTTTTCTTCTACCCCGTCGGAGTGGTATCGTCAGGGATGAGTTCCGGGGATTTTCTCGGGGCATCCTTTTCCTGGTCTCCGGCAGTTCCGAAGTCGAGCCTCCTGACACGCCTCACCTTGGTGGATCCGCGCGGGAGTTTGCTTTTCGCTGTTAAGGTATTGACCTGTTTAGCGAGTGAAGCCATTACTTTCTCTTGTTCTTCCGACCGTTTCCGGGCGGTGGCGAACAATTCCTTCACCTGGTCCAGCATTGCGGTGTTTGGCTCGGCAGTGACCGTCAATACGTTTCCGGCAGGAGTCTTCTCAGCGTTGGCATCGGCGGCTGGTCCGTCGTGCGTTTGCTTGTCTTTTCCGCGTTAGCAATCATGCTTAACTGGGCGTGCGTGTTGCGAGAAAGATAAATCCGTGTATCCCTCCTTCTAGCGCCAAACTGTGGAACCGAAATTCGCACTGTCGATTTAGTTTGTTTAACGAAGGGAACTAAGTTGACCTAGTTTTCCCGAGGATCCCGGCTATCTGCTGGGCCACGCACGACGAAGTTAATACGAGTTTAGTTTTAGATAAATGCGTAGAGCGAGAGAGAAAGAATCTTATTTCCGAATTCGCGGAGAGCGTTTGAACAACAGGTCGAGATCTCGGCCGTAAGAGCTGTCGATCGTCGCTAGTCTCAAAACCTAGATCTAACCTAGTTGAGTCGCAGCTCGCGCTTAAAAAGGAAAAAAGCTAAGTTCTAAGTTGCTTTGTAGAGTGGTTTCTTTCTTCTGATTTCGGATCCCCCTTCCTCTGCTCCTAGCCTTGCTTATATACTCCCATATGACGGTCTATTCTTGACGGGCTGAGTCTGCCGCGAGCTGGGCTTTTTCCATTTTCGTCGGCCCTTCGTGTTTATCGGAAAGTTTGACATTTATACTTTCGGAAATTTGACATTTATCTTTTCGGAAGTTTAACATTTATCTTGTTATGTGAAGATAATTGTAAACCGTCGTATCTATCTTTTAGAAAATCGTAAATGGGGTCGTCCGGTCGGTTTGGTCCCTTTCGGGCCGTCTTCCGGACTTCCGTTGTTTTCTACGATTCTTTGAAAGAATGCTCCTACTTGGATGTCGACTCTTTCGGAAGATTTCGATCCATTGCTGAGGCGAAATGGTTTAAGATAACCATCACCGTTTTATACGAAGTCTTTCTGTCCGTTGACGTCTTATGGGTTCTCCGAAATCTTGGAGCAGGAAAAAGAGTTTTATTTGCGGGGATTCGAAAGTCGCAAAACACGGATTTTCTGGCGACCCGGGGCCTAGAACTTACGCACGAAAACTAGCCACCCGACGACCCGAGCCATCACGGGGCTAGCCGCCCGGCGACCACGGCCGGCACGGGCGCTAGCCGCCGGCGCCACGGCCAGCACGGGGCTAGCCGCCCGGCGGCCACGGCCAGCACGGGCGCTAGCCGCCGGCGGCCACGGCCAGCACGGGGGCTAGCCGCCGGCGGCCACGGCCAGCACGTGCGCTAGCGCGCCGCGGCCACGGCCAGCGGGGGCTAGCCGCCGGCGGCCACGGCCAGCACAGGGCTAGCCGCCCGGCGGCCACGGCCAGCACGGGCGCTAGCCGCCAGCGGCCACGGCCAGCACGGGGCTAGCCGCCCGGCGGCCGCGGCCAGCACGGGCGCTAGGCGCGGCGGCCGGCCAGCACGGGGGTAGCGCCCGCCCGCCAGCCACGGGGGCTGCCCGGCGGCCACGGCCGCCCGAGTTCTGCTCGGTTCCTTCGGCTTATGCATGTGTTTGCGTTCTTTTTAGTTTTCCGTAGGTTTTTCCTTGTGTAGAAAACGTTTCTAGCCGTTGATTTCGAGATGATTAATCTCGAACTTAATATTTTCCAAGGTTTCTCGATTAACAATTAGTCTTTCGAGTTTGCTCTAATATCTTTTAAGTTTTTCCGAGGAGACTTTCGGACATCGATTTCGTCTTGACCGATTTTGACCCCAACATCCGATGATGATACTGATCCTGATGCTGAGTGGATCGACACCTGTTATTGTTCTTCTGATGATGACACCGAGACTGAGGATGTTGTCACAGAGGTTTCTGGAGTAGGCCACCGAGTCCTATCACCATTTCGTCTACCGGCACTACCGGAGAGACACCTAGCTATGATCCAGCTGAGGATCATGGTTCTTCACCATCGACGCCAGTAGGGATGCCACTGGGTCCCCACCTTTGGAGGCGTTCGAGCTGCCCATCCCACCTGCATTACTGGGATTTCCCGACACTCTGCTTTTCTTTAGCTAGAGAACGCATTATGGAGGTACTTCTGTCTGCCCACATTGGCTATGAGGGTAGAGATGACGATAGAAACAACGAGTTAGTGCGGACTTACCTCGACATGATGGATATTGTGATGACTTCTTTTCCTATCACATCTGAGACCGGAGGGGCGCCCAGCATTCCACCTATGGAGACAGCCACGGTTCAGCCACCACATTTTCACACTACGTATGAGACTGGAGGACCGTCCACCTGTGTACCTATGGAGACAGCCGCGACTGAGTTACCACCTTATCAGACTATCTATGAGACCGGAGGGCCATCTCGCCTTCCAGCTATCGACACATCCTATGTTTTTGGAGGATCTTCTTCTCTTGGAGATCCTTACGCTCCTCAGTCCTATCATCATGGACAAGGTAGCGACGTTCTTCTTGGTGCCGGAAGATAGATATGTGGATCCTCACGGATACCCATATCATACTACTACCTATCTTAGTGGATCGGATCTGTACCCGACCTGCCTTGCTTGCGGAGTTGCCGGACACTTGACTGCTGATTGCCGGAGGTACTACGAGCTATCCGGGACACCCTACCTACCGAGTGCACAACCAGCCGGGGAATCGTCGGAGTGGACTTACTGTCCCAACTGCGATATGTTACTCTATATATGGCGTTCTTAGACGCCTAGGGCCTGGTAAGTAGGGTACTGACTTTTTGTTGTGATATAGCGGTGTACAGACTTTTGTAGTGTGTTGTGACAGCCGATGTCCCTTTTGTTGTATGATATACCATCGGTAGCGATTAAAAGATGTTTTTCTGTCAAGTATGTATGTATTTGATGGGATGATATTTTTATAGTGAAAATGGTTATCATTTTGCGTTATCTATTGAGTAATTACGTGACCATATTATTCAAGTATGCATGTTCTTGTTTGATTGTTGCATATTTGAATCGTGTGGTTTACAAGATGAAAAATAGTGAGCGCTTGGACATATGGCCTAACAAAACATTTACATTGGTTGAAATATCACACAAATCGTTAGTATCATTAGAACCTTAGGATTTAGACCGCCCTTTTTGGAGTAGATAGTGGAACCTAGATTTGCTAGGTTGCTTGGATAGATTGGTTAGATTTGTTAGATTGCCTAGATAGAATTTCTAGGTTGTGTGGATAGAATCGCTAGGTTGCTGGTTAGTGTTGCGATTAGATTGTTAGGTTAGTTGTTAACTACTTGCGTGTGAAGTGTTCTTTTGAGATTGCAGCTTGTGTGTTTGTTGATCGGAACTTTAAGGATGGAAACCTTAAAGTGAGAAGAGTTAAAAGCCAAAAACCCAAGAGAAAGAGTTCAGATGGACAAGACAGTGGTATGGACTGGACAAGAACAAGACTTCGTTGAGAAAAGGCTTCATCAGTATTTGGGAAAAAGGAGAGTTTCAGAAAATGGGTTTGAGTAATCAGAAGCAAGATGATATCTATCGAAAGGACAAGATAGTTTCATGGAAAATACGAGTTATGGCAGAATAAGAGCGAGCAGACAATTCAGTGATCATTCAAGTGGAGAGATATGAAGACGGTTATGGAGACCTTGCAACATCTATGAAGAACGTAAACCGATAGGAAGATGAGTTGAGAGTGAGTAAACCATGGGGAGTCAAGAAAAATTCAAGACAAAGGGGGATTGTTCCGGAATACATCAAGCTAGAGAGAGAGAGAGAAAGTAGAAAAAAAGAATCAAGAGGTTGGGAGCTATTTCGAAGAAAGTTAGAGCATTTTCGAGGTCCGAAACTCTGCCGAGAAATTCTGTAGTCTTATCCAGCAGCTAGAGGAGGTTCTGTCTGAGTGCTTATTTGACCTCGACCTCCTTTGCAGGCCGTGAGAGTGTGGAATGCATTGATCGATGGAAGTTTCCGTACTGCCCGGCTGGCCCGTTTCAAAGCGGAGGAAACGAAAGGGAAATTCACCAAGTATCGGTGGAGGTGGAGGAGCAAAAACGTCGGCAAGCCGAGGTCCAGGCTCGAGCCCTCGTCGTGCGGAAAGGAGCGGGCGAAGAAGAGCTGCCGCCGAGCTGAACCGAAGGGCCGAAATTTTCTCTACCGAATTCGAAGCGTAACAAAGAGGCTCAGGACTTTGTAGGCGATTTTCGCGATGTGTCGTGGTTCGGTCGGTACTCTACACAAGATGCAGCGTGAGAATTTCTCTCTTTCCGGCGAACTTGCCACGATGGATGGCTCGATGAGAAATGTACTAATGCCGAATCCTTTGTTCCTCCG
>NW_026617652.1:0-16043 GCF_000801105.2 Raphanus sativus
AAACCAATAAACAAAGAGGAGAGAGACACGGCAGGTCTGCGCCAAAGCTGAGCTTAGACAGTGAATGTCCTCAACGTTCTTCTTTGCCTTGAACCCTTAACCAGCACATGTGATCAGCCTCCCAACGGTCTCATTGCCTCATATAATATTGTGTGACTTAATCACAAGTTGCTAGGCGAGATTACTTCCTCTTTCTTGCCTTGCACTTCACATTAGGTCACTGATTGTACAGATATTTGACTCTCAAGTCAAGTCATCCTTTGCTTAGATCACACTCGCCTGATCCCATCTTGTTCCTTATCTCTTCTACTCACTTGTATTGCTTCATCTCAACACTCCCCTCAAGCTTGACCATGTGAACAAGTCAAGCTTGAAGACCATGAAGCATTCCCTCATTAAAACCTTGACATGAAAACCCAGTGGGACAAAAAACATATCAAAAAGAGTAGAACTTCATGGAGAGGGGATTACTGAGATGAAGGTCCACGAGTCCAGCTTTGAATGAATGAACTCGCAAACCTTAGAACTGGCCGCTTTGGTGAAGATATCAGCTAGCTGGTCTTCACTTCTGGTATAGCATGGAAGAATGATTCTCTGCTCCACCGCTTGTCTCACCTTATGGCAATCAACTTCAATGTGTTTGGTCTCTTCATGAACACATTGTTGGATGCTATGTGGTTGCTGCTTGATGTCACAATGCATGGTGATTGGAGATGATGTCTCTATTCCCAAGTCTTGGAGGAGATTTCTGATCCAGATAAGCTCACTTGTAAGCTTCCTCATTGCCCTATACTCTGCTCAGCACTTGAGCCTGAACCACCTTTTGTTTCTTGCTTTTCCAAAGTCACCAAGTTCCTCCAATGAAGGTGCAATAGCCGGTTGTAGATCTCCTATCTACTCTGTCTCCAGCCCATCAGCATCACAGTAGCCTACTATCTCAGTACTTTGTTGCATCCCATCCAGACTCCTTGACCCGGTGCCTCCCTTAAGTACCTTAGTATCCTTTCCACCATGTTCCAATGATGCATCTTTGGGGCTTGCATGTGTTGACTCACTTGGTTGACTGCAAAGCAAATGTCTGGTCTAGTTATGGTGAGGTAGATAAGCTTTCAACCATTCTTCTATAGTGCTTGACATCAGTGTATGGTTGGTTGTCAATCTCCCCCTCACGCATCACTTTGTACCCATCTTCAAGTGGTGTCTTTGCGGTTCTTCCTCCTAGTTCACCAGCCTCCTTTAGCAAATCCAAGGCATACTTCCTTTGAGATAAGAATAATCCTTCCTTGGATCGACATATCTCAATACCTAGAAGTATTTGAGCTCTCCCAAATCCTTGATATCAAAGGATGACTTGAGATATGCTTTGGTTGCTAGTATGCCCTCTTTGTCACTTCCAGTGATGATGATATCATCCACGTAGACTAGGATCACGATGATTCCTTCTTGCTGGTGAGGGTGAATAGAGTGGTGATCAGCTTCTGACTTCACAAAGCCTTTCCCATTGAGTGTAGCACTCAGCTTGTGATACCAGGCTCTAGGTGATTGTTTCAGCCATATATAGCTTTCTTCAATGAGACATTGCCCGGCTTCACTAGATGCTCTAATCCTGGTGGTGGCTTCATATACACCTCATCTTCTATTGATCAGGATATAATAAATCAGAAAGAGAGAGGAGCTGGAGATACATGAAGTAGAAGCAGATCCGAGATTACTTGAAATACAAGTATATCCGTACAACACTTGCTGTGCATGGTGCAATGCATAACCTAATGTGGAGTGAGAGGCAAGACAAGTCAGAGAACACCTTGGTCGACATCAGAGAAGGAGGAGACCGTTGGAGAGTGTAAGAGACAAAGGAGAGTGTTTAAAATAAGCAAGGTCACATGATACACTTAAGGTGTAGCCGTTTGTGACTGTCCCTCTCAACACTGCCTTGCCTTGATCAGAACACATTGTTTATTGTTTTTAAGTACTTGCATAGAATATGTTTAATACTTCTTGTATCCAGGCATCTTGCCTATATAATCTTGTAACCTCTCTCACATTAACTTAAGGAAATAAATCCTTCTTTACTCTATCTTTACTTTGCAACATCTCTCTCTTCTCTCTCTCTCTCTCACGATTTCATCTCTCTCACTTGTTCTTCACTGTTCATCATTTATTCTTCATTTACTTACATGGTATCAGAGCTTAAGCTCTTGAGAACCTAAAATCCTTCCGCAATACACTCTGGTTTTACTTTCTTTCTTGATTCACTCTTTTACTTTCTCAAATCTCACCTCAGATTCCTTTTATCCAGTGGATAATAAATCTGTGTTCTTGAGTTTCTGGAAATTTTTAAATTCTCTTGGCTGTCTCACTCTCTCCTGTATCCATTTAATTTTCTTGAGAGTTAATCTTGATTTTAAACTTGTTTTTCCTCAGTTCAGAGAGAGTTACTTGTTTCTGTCTTGAAAAATTCTTGGAAAATTTATTTGAAACTTAAGGAGAAGATGGAGGACTACAGACCAGTGAGAATCCCATGTCTACTCAAGGGACCAGGAACTACATCACCTGGTCTAGAATGGCCAGGACAGCCCTTGGAGGTAGAGGATATTGGGAGCATGTCACTTCAGGCTCTGCCCAAAGAAATCACCCAAGGAGAAGATGGCAAGGAGGTTGTAGTGGTGGATGAAGGCAAATGGGCTCAGGAAGATCTCATGGTGCTGTCTACCTTGCAAAGCTCACTTGATGGTCCATTAATGGACTCTTATTCACACTGTACCACAACAAAACAGCTGTGGGATACCTTGCACAAGGTGTTTGGCAACACTTCAAACCTCACCAGAATCTTTTGAAGTGAAGAGAGCCATCAACAACTTGGAGCAGGAAGAAGGAGACTTCACCAAGCATCTTGGGAAGTACAGTCAGCTATGGTCTGAGCTAGAGATGCTAAGGCCAAGCACAATGACCCTGATACACTTGAAGCCAGGCGTGAGCAAGACAAGGTCTTTGGACTGCTTCTCACACTTAACCCAAGCTTCAATGATGTGGTGAGGCATATACTAAGAGACAAGGAGCTGCCAGGCTATGATGAAGTATGTGCTAGACTCCAAAAGGAGATAGGCTCAGATGGTCTCTTTGGAGGTGGAAAAGGAGGGCTCTCACTGGCACATAAGGCTGAGAAGGTGGAGAGTGCTTCAGCTAACAAAGCCTACTTCAAACCAAGAAGGGAGGAGACAAGTCTGTGACTTGTGAGCATTGTAAGAAGGAGGGACACTCCAAGACAAGCTGCTGGTTCCTCCATCCTCCTCAGGCCAGTTTCAACAAACAGGCCTCAACAAAACAGAGCACATGAGGCAAGAGTTCAGACACCACAGATGGGAAGGCTATGGTCTCAACTACCCACACTGGTGGATCCTTCTCCTCACACGCCATGACACCAGCTCAGGATGATGCATTCATCCGCAAGTCAGACATTGAGGCTCTTATCAAAGCACTCAATGCAAACTCTGGTAACATTAATGTTAATGCTTTAAATTCTATTCACCATGCAACACACCTGCTAGATCTCTAATTATTGATTCAGGAGCTTCCATCATATGATTAGGGATGTTAATCTGATTAGTAATGTTAAACCAGCTCTAGGCAGTGTAGTAATTGCTAATGGTGATAGAATCCCTATTGAAGGAGTAGGAAATCTGAAATTGTTTGAAAAAGAGTCTCAAGCCTATATGCCTAGCTTCACCTCTAACTTACTATCTGTTAAGAAAGCAACCACTGATCTTAATTGCCATGTTATTTTTAGTCCTAATGATGTGTGCTTTCAGGATATTAAGACCAGTAAGATGCTGGGAAAAGGTGTGAGCAAGGGAGAGCTTTATTTACTTGAAGACACCAAGCTGTTATCAGATTCTACTTATGCTTTTAATTCTGCTTCTATTTAACTAGTGATGTATTATGCATGCTAGATTAGGTCATCCTCATTCTAGAGCTTTAAGTCTTATGTTGCCTAATCTGTCGTTTAAAAATGAAACTTGTGAGGCTTGTATCCTTGGTAAACATTGCAAATCTGTTTTTCCTAAATCTATGACTATTTATGAAATTGCTTTGATCTAGTTCACTCTGATGTTTGGACAGCACCTTGTGTATCTAGAGAAAACCATAAATATTTTGTGACATTCATAGATGAAAAATCAAAGTTTACTTGGCTCACATTGATTTCTAGTAAAGATAGAGTTTTTGAAGTTTTCTAAACTTCCAAAACTATGTGACTAACCATTTCAACTCTAAGATAAAATCTTTAGGTCTGATAATGGAGGAGAATACACTAGCAATGCTTTCAAACAACACCTAGCAAAACATGGAATAATACATCAAACAAGCTGCCCTTACACACCACAACAAAATGGAGTGGCTGAGAGGAAAATCGCCATCTTATGGAGGTTGCAAGGAGCATGATGTTTCACACCAATGTTCCTAAGAGATTTTGGGGTGATGCTGTGTCTCTGCATGCTATTTAATCAACAGGATACCAACCAAAGTCCTCCAAGATGTCTCTCCCTTTCAGGTATTACACAAAATCAAACCTCCACTTGATCACTTGCGTGTGTTTGGGTGTGTTTGCTATGTCTTGACACCAGGAGAGACAGAGAAACAAGCTGGAAGCCAAGAGTGTCAAGGGCATGCTCATTGGATATTCTCATACACAGAAAGGCTACAAGTGCTACATACCTGAGTTAAGAAGTAATGGTCTCAAGGGATGTGAAGTTTGTGGAATCCAAGGGTTACTATGATGAGAAGAGCTGGGACAGCCTTAAGAGATCTCTCACAAGGACCATCTGATAGAGCAAACACCTGAGAACCATCTTGAAAGCTTAGGCATCTCTCAGCCTAGTAGCAGTGAGGCGCCTAACACCACTCCATCCCCACCAGCTGCTGTTCCCATTGAAGCAACAGCCCCAATTATGGAACCAGTCCATCCTGATCCTGAGGGAGGCAATGAGAATGAGCCAACACCAGAAGATGATTCAACATCGTCCATGATCAAGATGGTGCTGATTCTGATCAGTCTAGTGGAGATCGTATGAGGGTGAGCAGGAACAGGAAGAAGCAGTGATAGAGGAGCAGATTCAACCATTGGAGAAGAAGTTACCAGAGTGAGAAAAGATCCATCAAACTGGAGCAACACCAGAGTATACTTCAACAGCAATGCAGTGGCTCATCCTATCCAAGCAACCTGCTCCTTTGCAAGCTATCCTCAAGAGCATGTAGCTTTCATCATCAACCTGGATCAAGAATACATTCCAAAGACTTATGAAGAAGCTATGGAGGATGATGAGTGGAGAGAGTCTGTTGGAGATGAAGTTGGAGCCATGATCAAGAATGACACTTGGTATGAGACTGAACTGCCTAAAGGAAAGAAAGCAGTCACAAGCCGCCTACTCTTCACCATCAAGTATCAAGCAAATGGGAAACCAGAAAGGAAAAAGACAAGGCTAGTTGCAAGAGGATACACCCAAGTCTATGGAGAAGACTACTTGGATACTTTTGCACCAGTAGCTAAGCTCCACACCATAAGGATTGTTCTCTCATTGGCTGCTGAAACTTGGAATGGGACTTGGCAGATGGATGGGTCCAAGAATACCTTGCCTTTCAAGGAGAGCTAGAGGATGAGGTGTACATGAGACCACCTCCTGGTATGTGAAGACATCGGTCAAGCCAGGAATGTCTTAAGATTAAAAAGGCCATCTATGGATTAAACAGTCACCAAGAAGCTAGGTACCACAAGCTGAGTACAAACTCTCAATGGAAGGGAGGGTGTAATGTAAAATCATGAAGCTATACACTCTCTCACACCCTCACAAGCACAAGGAATTGTTGTGATGTCTGATCTATGTAGATGATCATCATCACAGGAAGCAACAGGAAGGTATCATCTCTACCAAAGCTTTCCTTAGTCTTAGCTTGGATATTAAGATTTGGGTGAGCTAAAGTACTTTCTAGGGATTGAGATATGCCGCTCTAAGGAGGGGCTATTCTTATCTCAAAGAAAGTACACACTTTCTTTTAAATGAGGCAGGAGAGCTTGAGCAAGAATGGCTAAGACACCACTGGAAGAAGGTTACAAAGTCTTGCGTGAGGGGGAGATTGAAGATACCCTTTTTGGTGATTTCAAACTCTATAGAAGAATGGTGGGGAAGCTGATCTTACCTTACTATCACAAGACCAGACATCTGCTCTTGCTGTAAACCAAGTCAGTCAGCATATGCAACTCCCAAGGTTCATCACTGGAAGATGGTGGAGAGGATCATGAGATATCTAAGGGAAGCTCCTGGTCAAGGTGTATGGATGGGATGCAACAAGAGTACAGAGATTGTGGGATACTGTGATGCAGTTGGGCTGGTGATAGAGTAGACGAGGTCTACTACAGGCTATTGCACTTTTATAGGAGGCAATCTGGTTACTTGGAAAGGCAAGAAGCAGAAGGTGGTATCATGTTCAAGTGCTGAAGCAGAATATAGAGCAATGAGAAAGCTGACCAGTGAACTCATTTGGATCAGAACTTGCTAGAGACTTGGGCATAGAGACAACAACACCAATCACAATGCACTGTGACAAACCAGGCAGCCATCCATATAGCTTCAAACTCAGTGTTTCATGAGAGGACAAAGCATATTGAGGTGGATTGTCACAAGGTTAGACAAGCAGTGGAGAAGAAGATCATCCTACCTTGCTACACTAGAAGTGAAGACCAGCTAGCTGACATCTTCACCAAAGAGCAAGCACGGTCTGTGAGTTCATCATCCGAGATTGGGACTCAGACTTGGCTAGATCATGATCCCCTTATACCATGGAAACATCTCTCTTTTTCCTTATGTGTTTTATCCCATTGGGTTTTTTCACATAAAGGTTTTAATGAGGGATGTGTTCATGGGTTCCAATCTTAACCACATACTATATGGTTAAGCTTGAGGGGGGTATTGATCAGGAATAAATAAATCAGAAAGAGAGAGGAGCGGAGATACATGAAGTAGAAGCAGATCCGAGATTACTTGAAATACAAGTATATCCGTACAACACTTGCTGTGCAAGGTACAATGCATAACCTAATGTGGAGTGAGAGGCAAGACAAGTCAGAGAACCTTGGTCGACATCAGAGAAGGAGGAGACCGTTGGAGAGTGTAAGAGACAAAGGAGAGTGTTTAAAATAAGCAAGGTCACATGATACACTTAAGGTGTAGCGTTTGTGACCTGTCCCTCTCAACACTGCCTTGCCTTGATCAGAACACATGTGTTTATTGTTTTAAGTACTTGCATAGAATAGTTAATACTTCTTGTATCCAGGCATCTTTGCCTATATAATTCTTGTAACCTCTCTCACATTAAACTTAAGGAAATAAATCCTTCTTTACTCTATCTTTACTTTGCAACATCTCTCTCTCTCTCTCTCTCTCACGATTTATCTCTCTCACTTGTTCTTCACTTGTTCATCATTTATTCTTCATTTACTTACACTTCCAACTCTCCTTGCAAGAAGGCATTCTTCACATCCATTTGCCATAGATCCCACTCTAAGTTGACTGCTAGAGAGAGAACTATTCTTATGGTGTGTAACTTTGCAACTGGCGCGAAGGTGTCAAGGTAATCCTCTCCATAGGTTTGTGTGAAGCCTCTTGCTACCAACCTTGTCTTGCGCCTTTCCACTGTACCATCAGCATTGTACTTGATGGTGAAGATCCAACGACTTGTTACTGCTCTCTTGCCTTTGGGTAGCTCAGATTCATACCAGGTGTCATTGATGATCATAGCATTACTTTCACAACCCACTGATTCTCTCCACACAGCATGCTCCATTGCTTCTTCATAGGTTCTTGGAATGTATTCCTGATCCAGTTCTCCAATGAACACTACATGCTCTTGTGGGTATTGTGCCAAAGAGCACACTGCTTGGATAGGATGAGCTACTGCTTGAGAGTTGAAGTACACTCTATTGTTCTCCAGTTTGTTGCCGGCTGTCTAACTCTAGTGCTTCTTCTCAGGGCGGTTGAGTGTTGCTTTCTGATCCACTAGGCTCCTCTTGAGTCCCTTGAGTGGTATCTTCATGCGCATGTTGCTCAGCTTGTTGATCATGCTGCTGATTGCTCCTCTTGATGCTCAGCTTCATTGTCCCCCTCAGGATCAAGGTGAGTAACTTCAGGAACCTCAGGAATAGGTTCTGGTGTTACTGGTGCAGTTGGTGCTTCCTCTTGTACTACCTCGGTTGACCTCTCAATAGGTATACTGATGCCCAAGCTCTCCATAACTCTTCTTAGGTTGGATGCTCTATCTGAGGTGGAGTGGGACAGATTCTCCAAATCTTCCCAACTACTTCCATCATAGTATCCTTTTGACTCCAAGAACTTGACATCTCTTGACACTAAGACCCTCCTGGTCTCTGGTACAAAGCATTTGTATCCTTTCTGATGTGGAGAATACCCAATGAACACTGCCTTGGTACTCTTGGCAGCCAGTTTATCTCTTTGTTCTCCTGGAACAAAACAAAGCAAAGGCAACAAAACACACGCATATGATCAATGGAGGGTTTTGTGTTGTTCAGTACCTCATAGGGAGATTGATCTTGCAGGATTCTGGTGGGAATCCTATTGATCAAATAGCATGCGGTTACAACTGCATCACTCCAGAATCTTTTAGGCATGCTTGTATGGAACATCATGCTTCTGGCCACCTCCATGAGGTGTCGATTCTTCCTTTCAGCCACCCCATTTTGTTGTGGTGTGTAAGGGCAACTAGTTTGGTGGATCATCCCATGTTTGGCTAAGTGTTGTTTGAACGCATTGCTTGTGTATTCTCCTCCATTATCTGATCTCAAATTTTAATCTTGGCATGGAAGTGGTTAGTGACATAGGTTTAATTTATGAAAGCTTCTAACACCCTATCTTTAGATGGCAGCAAGGTTATCCATGTGTACTTAGATTTCTCATCAATAAAAGTAACAAAAATTTGTGATGCTCTCTAGAAACACATGGTGCGGTCCACACATCAGAAATGAATAAGATCAAAGCAATTTTCATAAATTTTACTTGATCTAGGGAATACAGTTTTGCAATGTTTCCCAAGATACAAGCTCACAATCACTTTTAAAAGAAATACTAGGCAACATGATGTTCAAAGCACGAGAATGAGGATGTCCTAATCTAGCATGCCACAATACATCTTTAGGTTAAAGCTGAAACAGAATTTAAAGCACAAGATAAATCGGTTGATGACTTGGTTGTTTCCAGCAAGTACAAGTCTCCCTTGGTCACACCATTGCCAAGCAACCTACTAGTCTCAATATCCTGAAAGTAAACTTCATTAGGCGTGAAGGTAACACTACAATTGAGATCATTAGTAACCTTTTCACGGACAACAAGTTTGAGGCAAAGCTAGGCATATTAAAGAGCCTTAGAATCTTTGTTAAACAACTTAAGATCACCTATGCCTTTAATTGGAATTCTATCTCCATTAGCTATCATCACATTTCCTAAAGCAGGAACAATGTTTTTTATTAACTTTAAATCACTAATCATGTGATGGCTAGCTCCAGAATCTATAACTAGTGGTTTTATCATTTTTTGAACTAGTTAGAGCATTCATGGAAACATCACTAATAAGCGCATGTAGAGAGGTACCAATGTTCATACCAGAGTTGTCTTTGAGGAGTTTGATGAGAGCCTCAATGTCTGAGCGTTTGATTTCTCATCCTGGGGTTCCTCACGGTTGAGTTACTGCTGCTGGAACTAGTGCCTTCTCTCCTCCACTCATAGCTCCTGGTTCACCCATATCACCAGAGTAGTTGGCTCTAGCTTCATTGTGACCAGTCTTGAACTTTTGTGGCTTTAGGTGAGGATGGAGAATCCAGCACTTATCCTTACCATGACCTTTCTTCTTGCAGTGATCACACACCCACACTTTCTTGTCATCAGGCTTGAAGTATCCCTTGTTGGCGAATCCTTCAGCTTGGTTTCCCATGACCAAGTCTTTCTTCCCTCAAAAGAGACCCACTGAGCCTTGCTCCTTTTGGATTTGGGCACATACCTCATCTAGAGATGGGAGACTCACTCCCCTCAGTATGTGCTTGATCAGGTCATTGTATCCAGGATTGAGGGTGAATAGCAAAGCAAGACCTTGTCTTGCTCTCTTCTTTCATTCAACACATCCGGATCCAAGCTGGGTGGTCTCAGCATCTCCAGCTCTGCCCAAGGGATCTAAACTTCCCAAAATGTTTATCAAACTCTGTATCCTCTTGACACAAGTTGTTGATAGCCCTCTTGACTTCAAACACACGGTTGATGTTGGATACATTCCCAAACACCTTTTTGAGTGTATCCCACAAGTCTTTGGAGGTCTCACAGTAGTCATACGCCTCCAAGATAGGTTCAGCAAGACTGTTTTGAATGATAGACAAGACCAGGAGATCCTCTTGAACTCGCTTCTTGTCTCCAGCATCAGCTTGCACCACCTCTTTGCATCCTCTCCTAGGACAGTCTTCTTCTTGAGCTCTACACCTTCTTCTACAACTCCCCAAAGACCTCTGCCTCCAAGAGCTGTCTTAGTAAGCGCGCCCAGTGTAGATAGTTAGCTCCCTTGAGAGTAACTGAATGGTCACCATGCGTGAGTGTTCACCAGTAGAACAGTAGAATCCATTTGAAAAGAAAGTTTTGTGAAAGAAAAACTAAAGATGAACTTTACTATTTTTGGCAAATTCTGGAGGTGAGAATGAAGAACACCTCAAGAACACCAAGAACTTTACCCAAAATAGCAAGAACACAGAGAATTGCGGAAGAGAAAACGGTTTCAAGAGCTAAGATGCTCTGATACCATGTGAGAATTATAGAATTAGGAGAGATTGTGTGAGAGAGTTAATGAGATGAAAGGAGAATTAAGAGAGATAGGAGAGCATTGCGCAAACGAGAGAGAGAGAAGGAGATAATGGTTTTCCTTAGTTTGGTTTGTCAATGGGAGCAACCCATATATAGAAGATACAGTCAGTACAATGTGCAGTAGAAGAAATGATAAACAAAGGGAAACCAATAAACAAAGAGGAGAGAGACACGGCAGGTCTGCGCAAGCTGAGCTTAGACAGTGACATGTCCTCAACGTTCTTCTTTGCCTTGAACCCTTAACCAGCACATGTGATCAGCTCCAACGGTCTCATTGCCTCATATAATATTGTGTGACTTAATCACAAGTTGCTAGGCGAGATTACTTCCTCTTTCTTGCCTTGCACTTCACATTAGGTCACTGATTGTACAGATAGATTTGACTCTCAAGTCAAGTCATCCTTTGCTTAGATCACACTCGCCTGATCCCATCTTGTTCCTTATCTCTTCTACTCACTTGTATTGCTTCATCTCAACAATTGGAACACTAATCAGTGGAGAACAACCAGGAAGTTGAATAAATCTCATAGGAGTTGTGAGTAAGAAGATATCCCACTTTCTATCCAGATGATTCCAGATTAGCCTGTTCGGACATATGCAAATCTTCATGATTCTTATCAAACCAGGATGAACCATATATAAGAAGCTTGATTGGGAACCACTAATCAGTGGAGAATAACCAGGAAGTTGAATAAATCTCATAGGAGTTGTGAGTAAGAAGATATCCCACTTTCTATCCAGATGATTCCAGATTAGCCTGTTGGTCATATGCCATTATCTTCATGATTCTTATCAAACCAGGATGAACAATGATCTAAGAAGCTTTATTTGGAACCACTAATCAGTGGTGAATAACCAGGAAGTTGAATAAATCTCATAGGAGTTGTGAGTAAGAAGATATCCCACTTTCTATCCAGATGATTCCAGATTAGCATGTTCGGACATATTGCATATCTTCATGATTCTTATCAAACCAGGATGAACCAATATATAAGAAGCTTGATTGGGAACCACTAATCAGTGGAGAAATAACCAGGAAGTTGAATAAATCTCATAGGAGTTGTGAGTAAGAAGATATCCCACTTTCTACCCAGATGATTCCAGATTAGCCTGTTCGGACATATGGCAATATCTTCATGCTTCTTATCAAACCAGGATGAACCAATATATAAGAAGCTTGATTGGAACCACTAATCAGTGGAGAATAACCAGGAAGTTGAATAAATCTTTAGGAGTTGTGAGTAAGAAGATATCCCACTTTCTATCCAGATGATTCCCAGATTAGCCTGTTCGGACATATTGCCATTATCTTCATGATTCTTATAACCAGGATGAACCACGATCTAAGAGCTTTATTTTGAACCACTAATCATTGGAGAATAACCAGGAAGTTGATAAATCTCATAGGATTGTGAGTAAGAAGATATCCCACTTCTGTCCAGATGATTCCAGATTAGCCTGTTCGGACATATGCCATTATCTTCATGATTCTTATCAAACCAGGATGAACCATGATCTAAGAAGCTTTTTGGTACCACTAATCAGTGGAGAATAACCAGGAAGTTAAATAAATCTCATAGAGTTGTGAGGAAGAAGATATCCCACTTTCTATATATGATTCCAGATTAGCCTGTTCGGACATATGACAATAGCTTCATGATTATTATTAAACCAGGATGAACACGATCTAAGAAGCTTTATTTGGAACCACTATCAGTGGAGAAAACCAGGAAGTTGAATAAATCTCATAAGTGTTGAGATGAGCATCATGAGTAAAGAGAAACCAGATCAAGGATAGGAAAGCAAAGGATCACGAGTACTTGTGACACAAGTCTGTCCGTACAGCTAACCTAGCTTGGAGCAAAGGAGCATAGTTGGATATTCAAATAATGTGAAGACTTAAGAGAGGAGAAGAGGAGAGAAGAAACTCGCCAAGTAAAAAATGGTTGGCGAGTTTGAAGAGTGTCACGGGTGAGAGTAAGGAGAGAGTGGTTCCAACCGTTGGGACCTGTCCCTTTCACTCTGCTCACTCTGCGCCCCTCTGTCCATACGCCAGACTTGTTTATATTGTTGCAAGCTCTTTGTTTATTACTATCCAGAGATTGTCTCTCTCTTTATATACTCCTTTGTATGCAACCATTTCAAGTATTAAGTGAAACATGTCTTTCATTCTCTTTGTCTCTCAATCTCGTTACTCTCTCATCTCTCCACACTTCTAATCTTATCATTCTTTCATGGTATCAGAGCACTAAGCTCTTGAGACCTTTCACTTCCGCAAACACATTCTCTGATTTCTCCATTTCTTTTCATCCGTGAGACATCTTGTTCTTGTTTTAGTTCTATTTTTGGCAAAGTTCTTGGTGTTCTTGAGGTGTTCTTCAAGTTCATCTCCAGATTTTACCAAAATAGCAAAGTTTGTTCAAACTGTTCTTGAGAGTTCTGTCGTTTTCTTTTGTTCTTTCTTTTTCAAAAACATCTTGTTCAACTATTCTTGAGCTGTTCTTATGGATTCCTCTGGTTCCTCTCATGAAAACTCAAGAATGGTGACTATTCAGTTACTCTCAAAGGAGGTAACTACTTACACTGGGCGCGGCTAACCAAGACAGCTCTAGGAGGCAGAGGTCTCTGGGGAGTTGTTGAAGAAGGCTTAGACACCAAGAAGAAGACTATCCTAGGAGAGGATGGTAAGGAGGTGGTGAAGCTGATCGGATGCTGGGAACAAGAAGAGAGTTCAAGAGGATCTCCTGGTTCTGTCCATCCTTCAACACAGCCTGGAACCAACTTTGGAAGCCTATGACTACTGCGAGACTTCCAAAGATCTGTGGGACACACTCAAGAAGGTGTTTGGTAATGTCTCCAACATCAACCGTGTGTATGAAGTCAAGAGGGCTATCAATAACTTGTGTCAGGGGATACTGAGTTTGATAAAACTTTGGGAAGTTCAGATCCCTTTGGGCAGAGCTGGAGATGTTGAGACCAGCAACTTTGGACCCTGATGTGTTGAATGAGAGAAGAGAACAAGACAAAGTCTTTGCTTTGCTGTTCACTCTCAACCCCGGGTATAATGACCTAATCAAACACATCCTGAGGGAGTGAGTCTCCATCCCTTGATGATGTTTGTGCTCAGATTCAAAAAGAGAAGGGTTCGTGGGGCTCTTTGGAGGAAAAGGCTCTTATCATTGCAAACCAAGCTAAAGAAGAAGAAGAGATGGGCGTGGCAAACAAGGGCTCTTACAAACCAGAAGAGAAGAAAGTGTGGGTGTGTGATCACTGCAGAAGAAGGGCCACGGCAAGGACAAGTGCTGGATCCTCCACCCACATCTTAAGCCTCAGAAGTTCAGAACTCCATATGTGATGCTAGAGCACATTTCTCTGGTGAGATGGGGATCATCTACACCAAGCAAGCAATGGTTCCTGGTGATGGAAAGGCCTTAACATTCAGTGGGAGTTCAGCCATGGGGACTGCTCAGGATGAGACTATTAGGAGGTCTGACCTCCAGGCTCTCATCAAAGTCTCAAGGACAACTCTGGTAACACACTTGGTATCTCTCTTAATGCATCATTACAATCGCCTATTGCTTGTATTACTTCAACTCATGAAACTAGTTGTGTTAAGCCTCTTGTAATTGATTCAGGAGCTTCTCATCACATGATTAGTGATTCTAGGTTGATTAGTAATGTTAAACCTGCTCTAGGAAATGTGATGATTGCAAATGGAGATAAGATACCTATTAGAGGTGTTGGAACTCTTAAACTGTTTGAAAAAGATACTAGTGCCTTTTATATGCCATCCTTTGCATCTAATCTTTTATCTGTGAAAAAGGTCACTAATGATTTAAATTGCAAAGTGATATTTAGTCCTAACGAGGTTGTGTTTCAGGATATTGAGACTAGTAGGTTGCTTGGCAATGGTGTGAGCAAGGGAGACTTGTATCTTCTTGAAGACATCAAGCCAGCAGCTGATTTATCTACTGCTTTCATTTCAATTCCTGTTGACAATAATGTATTATGGCATGCTAGACTAGGTCATCCACACTCTAGGGCTCTGAACCTTTTATTGCCTAATGTTTCTTTAAAAATGATGGCTGTGAAGCTTGTATCTTGGGCAAACATTGCAAGACTGTGTTTCCTAAGTCTTCCACGATTTATGAACACTGCTTGATCTTATTCATTCTGATGTGTGGACTGCACCATGCATATCTAGGGAGAATCATAAGTATTTTGTCACCTTTATTGATCAAAAATCAAATACACTTGGCTGACTATGATTCAACCAAAGATAGGGTGCTAGATGCTTTCATAAATTTTCAAACTATATAACTAACCAATTCAATGTTAAGATCAAAGTATTCAGGTCAGACAATGGAGGAGAATACACAAGCCATGCATTCAAAAATCACCTTGCCAAACACGCATCATCCATCAAACTAGTTGCCCTTATACACCACAACAAAATGGTGTAGCTGAGAGGAAAAATAGACATTTGATGGAAGTGGCAAGGTGTATGATTGTTCTATACCAACGTGCCCAAACGTTTCTGGAGTGATGCAGTCATGACAGCATGTTATCTTATCAATAGGACCCCACAAGAGTGCTAGATGACCTCACTCCATATGAGGTATTGAACAACAAGAAACCCTCTCTGATCACTTGCGTGTATTTGGGTGCTTGTGTTATGTGTTACAGCCAGGTATGCAGCGGAACAACTAGAGGCCAGAAGCACTAAGGCTGTATTCATTGGCTACTCTACTACACAGAAGGCTACAAATGCTATGATCCTAACATGAGGAGGTTCATGTGTCAAGAGATGTCAAGTTTGTGGAATCAAGAGGTTTTATATGATGAGAAGAGTTGGGATGAGCTCAAGGACCTCTCTCAATCCTCCACTGATAGGGCAAACAATTTGAGAAAATTAGGAGTCCACTTGGCATCCATATGCCTCAGCCAAGTCAACTCAGAGTGATGGAGCTGGTGGTTCTGAAAAATGGGGTACTGGAGCTGGAAATCAACCTCCAGTAGCTGTGCGTGAAGAGGTTACTCCGGCAAGTGAGGATTCCCATCCTAATCCTGAAGGGGGGAATCAAGAAACATCACCACACAGTGATCAGGTTCATGATCAGGATGGAAATGCAAATACAC
>NW_026617653.1:0-16039 GCF_000801105.2 Raphanus sativus
GAGCTCAAGATGTGCAGTTGGATGATGATGAAAACGAGGAGAGCTTTATCGAAGAAGATATTTGTGTTGTCGATTCTGTCTATAAAAGATGAAGTTTGTGCAAAACTCGGACGGGACGAGATCTGTGTAAAGTCTCTGCAGAACGATTTTCGGGCAAAAATTAGGGCGAAATTGTATTCATGACGATTTTGTGCAGAATCTTAATTATCTGTTATGTGCAAATTTTGTGCAAAAACGGATTTATGAAGATTCAAGTTACAAAACAGATCCGTGCAAAATTCGTGCAAAATATGCCTATTGAAGATTCGAGGAAGAGTTTTCTTGGAAACGTTTTGGATTCGAAGACTACGATCAAGATTCGAGGACGAATCTTCTCCAACCCGGAGAGAATGATGCAGATAAATATTTGGAATATTTCCAAATATATTATTTATTTAATTAAGGGTTTGATAATTATTTTAATGTTTTAGGGTTTTTATAGTCTTATATATAGTCTTTTAGACCCTATGGTTGTATTCAGTTTATGATGATTTAATAAAAGGAGTTTTCCAGAAGAGGTTTTTATAAACCACTGTGAAGAGTATTCACAAACCCTAAGAGCTTTTAATTAAGCACTGTGAAGAGTATTCACAAACCCTAGATTCGTGTATTCTTGGGAATAAACGGATCTAGTTCTATCCCTAGAAGCTTCCGCTACATCACACACCGAAGAAGAGATCCTTGGGCGTTGGATATTACACACCAACAAGATCACTCGCCGACTTGATAACAAGAAGAAGAGAGAACAAGAGATAAAGGTTTTGTGAAAAGATAACTTGATAGGTATTAGGGTTTGCGGACACAACATATATATAGGCTGAGACTTGTACATGCACAAGCTCAAATAAAAGAACATACCCTTGTGTTTCAAAATAAAGGAAATAAAAAGAAACCATAGTCTAAAATATAACATAAGATAAATATGCATCCGAGAGAGCACCCATGATACATCATCTAGGAGATGTGTAAGTGAACTTGATGGCTCATTAAAAAACCTTAGATAGAAAACCCAGTGGGACAAAACTATCTAAGGGAAAAAGAGTACACCAAGCCACTTGCCTAGATGATGATCAGCTTGATGGTGATGTCGCGTTGAATGGTGATAAGTGTGTCTTGGGTTGATCAAGCTTCTTCCAAGACCTTCTTCTTGCTTCCAGGCTATCATGAGTAATCCTCCAATGGCTTTCTTGAGTTGTCTACTCCTTGAACGAGTAATAGGACCTTCTGGTATGGTTAAGACATCTTCAGCAGCTGGCTCATCTAGCATCACATTGTCTTCATGAGTTGGCTGGTCCATGATCACATCATCCCCTCCTTCTTGAAAAAGGATTTGACCTCAAATCAAGCTCATTGCCAACAAAAGGAATCAAGTCAGTAACATTGAAACTGTTGCTATATATCACATACTTACCTTGAAGATCAATCTTGTAGGCATTGTCATTGATTTTCTGGATGATTTCGAATAGGCCATCTATCCTCGCCATAAGCTTGGACTTTCTTTCTTTGGGAAACCTCTCCTTGCGCAAATGAACCCACACCATATCTCCTACATCAAAGATCATCTCGCGCCTGCCCTTGTTTGCTTTCTTAGTGTACTGCTTTGTCTTCTCAACAATATTCTTTCTAGCCTGCTCATGGATCTGCTGCAACCATCTCTGCTTTCTTTTTTCCCATCCATACTGATCCTAGCACACTCAGGTAAAGGCATTAGATCCAAAGAGAGATGGGATTGAACCCATAAACAATTTCAAAAGGAGAATACTTAGATGCAGAGTGCTGGGCATGATTAAGCAAATTCACGGTGAGGCAAGTACTCTTCCCATGATTTCAAATTCTTTTTAATGAATGCACGCAAGAGAGTTCCAAGAGTTCTATTGACTACCTCAGTCTGCCCATCAGTTTGTGGATGGCATGTAGTAGAGAATAATAGCTTAGTACCTAGCTTAGACCAAAGAGTTTTCCAAAAATAACTAAGAAACTTAGTATCTCTATCAGAAACTATAGTCCTAGGCATACCATGAATGCGCACAAATCTCTCTAAAGAACAGGTTTTGCAACATGTAAAGCATCATCAGTCTTATGACAAGCAATGAAGTGTGCCATTTTAGAAAAATCTATCCACAACCACAAAGATAGAATTCTTACCTGTCTTGGTCCTTGGCAATCCGACAACAAAGTCCATAGAATATATCATTCCAAGGGTGAGTAAGAATAGGTAAAGGAGTATACAAACCGTGGGGTTGGATCTTTGACTTAGCTGCTTTGCAAGTTGCACACCTCCAACAGATCCCTCTCAACATCTCGTTTCATGTGGGCCAAAAGTGATGATTTGTATGAATTAGTAAGAGAAGTAGTGAGAATTAAGAGAATATTATGAGGATTGATGAACTCGCGAGAGAGAGTGAGAGAGAGAGGATCAAAGAGTAAAGAGGAATATATTTCCCTTGTATTGATTTAGGTCTGGTTACAACCTTAATATAGGCCAGAAGTAATCACAACTTGACAATGAGAAAATAAAAACAAAGCATGTCACACAGAACTAATAAAGAATTGAGAAGAGTCCAAATGCTGTGTCTTCGCGGATCAGAGTGAAAGTGACCTGACCCAACGGTTGTCTTGGTCTCTTCACATTAACCAATCACGTGACTAAGCTCCCCAACGTTCTGATTGCTGGTCAAGACCTATCTGATCGAGTTCCTCCTTTATTTGGAACTTTACTATCTTCATTTCTTGACTTGCACTTCTCGTTGGGTACATTAGGTTGTACGGAATAGCTTATAACCCAAGGTAACTCTTCCTTTAGTTTAATCCGCATACACAGCTTCCCTCTCTTTCTTTATATCACTTCTTCCAAATGTCTTGCTTCATATACTCTTGTCAAGATTGATCAACTCCTTTTATTGCTTCATGTCAACACTCCCCCTCAAGCTTGACCATATGGGACAAGTCAAGCTTGGAAGGTCATGAAGCATTCCCTCATTAAAACCTTGCAAGGAAAACCCATTGGGACAAAACCTTGCAAGTAAAAGAGTAGAATGCTTCACGGCAGGGGATCATTGACATGTGAGGTCTATGAGTCCAAGCTTTGGATGGATGAACTCACAAACCTTGCTGCTGGCTGCCTTTGGTGAAGATGTCAGCTAGTTGATCCTCACTCCTTGTGTAGCATGGAAGAATCACTCGCTGCTCTACTGCTTGTCTCACCTTGTGGCCAATCCACTTCTATATGCTTGGTTCTTTCATGGAAGACTGAGTTGGAGGCAATGTGTTATTGCTGCTGATTGTCACAATGCATGATCATTGGCGTGTTGATCTCAATACCCAAATCCTTTAGCAGTCCTTTGATCCATATGAGCTCACTTGTAAGTCTCCTCATGGATCTGTACTCTGCCTCAGCACTTGAGCAGGACACCACCTTTTTGCTTCTTGCTTTTCCATGTAACCAAGTTCCCTCCAATGAAGGTACAGTAGCCTGTGGTTGATCTTCTATCAACCCTATCTCCAGCCCAATCCGCATCACAGTAACCCACAACCTCAGTGCTCTTGTTACATGCCATCCAAACTCCCTGTCCTGGTGCTTCCCTTAGATACCTTAGGATTCTTTCCACCATGTTCCAGTGATGCACCTTAGGAGCTCCCATGTGTTGACTCACTTGGTTTACTGCAAAGCATAGGTCTGGTCTGGTGATTGTCAAGTAGATGAGCTTACCAACCATTCTTCTATACTTCTTGACATCTTGGAATGGAGTAGCTTCATACTCCCCCTCTCGCAGTACCTTGTAGTCTTCTTCTAATGGAGTTTTAGCTTTTCTACTTCCAAGGTTTCCTGCCTCATTTAAAATGTCAAGTGTGTACTTCCTTTGAGATAAGAAAAGCCCCTCTTTAGATCGGCATATTTCAATCCCAAGGAAGTACTTTAACTCTCCCCAATCCTTAATATCAAAGACATTTTTAAGAAAAGATTTAGGAGATGATACCTTCTTTGTTACTACCAGTGATGATTATATCATCAACATATACCAGTATGACTATGATACCTTCCTTGCTGGTGAGAGTGAAGAGGGAATGGTCTGTTGAGACTTCACAAAGCCTCTTCCATTCAGTGTTGTGCTTAGCTTGTGGTACCATGCTCTTGGGGATTGTTTAAATCCGTAGATGGCCTTCCTTAGTCTCAGCACATTCCCTGGTTTTACCATTTTTCAAGACCAGGAGGAGGTCTCATGTACACTTCATCTTCTAGCTCTCCTTGAAGAAAGGCATTCTTCACATCCATTTGCCACAAGTCCCACTCTAAGTTGACTGCAAGTGATAGAAGGATCCTTATGGTATGAAGTTTTGCTACTGGTGCAAATGTATCCAAGTAGTCTTCACCATAGACTTGTGTGTAGCCTCTTGCCACCAGTCTGGTCTTCTTTCTTTCTGGCTTCCCATTGGCTCCCATACTGATTGTGAAGAGTAGACGGCTTGTCACTCTGCTTTCTTCCCTTTGGGAAGCTCACTTTCAAAGAATTTTCATTCTTTTCCATGGCTCCCATCTCATCACTCCAACAGATGCTCCCCACTCCTCATCTTGCATTGCTTCCTCATATGTCTTGGAATCCATTCCTGATCCAATTCAGTGATGAAGGCTTGATGCTCTGCTGGGTAGTGAGCTAGTGAGCATACTGCACTAATGGGATGTGCCACGGCTTCTGCATTGAAGTACACTCTTGTCTTGGTCCAATCTGAAGCTGGTTTCCTGATCCTTGTACTTCTTCTAGGTTGTATCTGTTCAGGTTCTGCTTCAGCTTCAGTGACTCGGTTGGTGCTATCATCTCATCTTGATCATGAGATACTGAGGTTTCTTGAGGTTGTTCTTGAGGTTGCATTGGTTGTTGCTCAGTACTATCACCCCCTTCAGGATCAAGATGAGTGATCTCAACATCTGTAGCTGCTTCTTCAGTAGCTTGTGTTGGAACCTCACTGACCGGAGCTGGTGATCTAGATAGACTGATGCCAAGCCTCTCCCATTACAACTCTAAGGTTACTTGCTCTGTCCGAGGCTGATTGAGATAGATTCTCAAGCTCTTCCCAACTCCTCTCAGCATAATAGCCTTTTGATTCCAGAAACTTAACATCCTTTGACACTAGGACCCTTCTTGTCTCTGGAACATAACACTTGTATCCCTTCTGATGTGTAGAGTAGCCAATAAACATAGCCTTAGTGCTCTTAGGCTCTAGCTTGTTCCTTAGTTCTCCTGGTACAAATACAAAGCAAACGCACCCAAAAACCCTCAAATGATCTATGGAAGGTTAGTTTTGTTCAGTACCTCATATGGTGTGGAATCAAGGAGGACTCTAGTGGGAGTGCGGTTGATAAGGTAAGTGGCAGTGACAACTGCATCACCCCAAAAATCGCTTAGGAACATTTGCATGAAACATAATGCTCCTGGCCACCTCCATTAGATGCCTATTCTTCCTTCAGCCACACCATTTTGTTGTGGAGTGTAGGGACAGCTAGTTTGGTGTATGATTCCATGCGTGGCTAAGTGTTGTTTGAAAGCTGTGCTAGTGTATTCACCACCATTATCTGACCTAAGAATTTTAATCTTGACATTGAAATGGTTAGTGATATAGTTTTGAAAATTTTTAAAAGCTTCTAGCACCCTATCTTTAGATTGCAACAGAGTTATCCAAGTGTACTTAGACTTTTCATCTATGAATGTCACGAAATACTTATGGTGTTCTCTAGATGCACATGGGGCAGTCCACACATCCGAATGAAATCAAGTCAAAACAGTTATCATAGATAGTCTTGGATTTAGGAAACACATTTTCTACAATGTTTTCCTAGAATACAAGCTTCACAATCATTTTGAAAATTAACACTAGGCAACAGAATGTTTAAGGCATGAGAATGAGGATGTCCTAATCTAGCATGCCACATTACATCTTTAGGGAAATCAGAAAACAGAAACAAATGCAACAGATAAATCAGAAGCTGGTCTTGTGTCCTCAAGCAAGTATAAATCTCCTTTTGTGACACCTTTTCCAAGCAACTTACTGAATCAATATCCTGAAAATACACACTGTTAGGAGTGAAAGTAACATGACAATTTAAAATCATTTGTGACTCTCTTAACAGATAACAGGTTTGAAGCAAAGGTTGGCATATAAAAGGCTTTTGATTCTTTATCAAACAGCTTAAGATCACCAAACACCTTTGATTGGAATTTTATCACCATTAGCAATCATCACATTTCTAAGGCTGGAACTATGTTTTTAATCAGGTTTAAATCACTAATCATATGATGTGAAGCACCAGAGTCAATTATCAATGGTTTAGCCGATTTTAACAAGTTTAAAACATCACCAGCAGTGTGAGAAGCATTGAGAGAAATTCCAAGAGTTCTAGAGATACCAGATTCTTTTAGGGCCTTGATGAGGGCATCCAAGTCAGACTTCTTGAGGAGCTCATCCAGGTTAGGCCTTGGTGTGTTGTACACTGAGGTAGATGCCATGGCGCTTCCACCACCTTGGTTTGGAGTCGCTGGCTCAACACCATCAGCTGAGAAGTTAGCTCTTGCATCCTGGTACTGTGACCTTGGTTCCTTGAACTTGTTTGGCTTTAGGTGAGGGTGCAGGATCCAGCACTTGTCTTTAAGATGACCCTTCTTCTTGCAGTGGTCACAGATCAAGGATCTCCTGTCCTCTTGCTTGTAGGTTGCTTTGGTAGCTACCACCTCTTCAGCTTGATGCGCCATGTTCAGGTCTCCTTTGTTTCCAAATAAGCTCACTGAACCTTCTTCCTTCTGGATTTGAGCACAAACATCATCCAGATCAGGGAGTTTGTCTGCCCTCAAGATGTGTTTGATAAGAGCTCCATAGGAAGTGTTGAGTGTGAGCAACATCCCAAAGACCTTATCTTCTTCACGCCTTGCTAGGAGGATGCCAGGATCCATGGTATGAGGTCTCAGTAGCTCCAGCTCGGCCCATAGGGACCTGAACTTGCCAAAGTGGGGTTGAAACTCCATGTCTCCTTGGTTGAGACTGTTGAGAGCTTTCTTCACTTCAAAGACCCTTGTCAGGTTGGAAACATTCCCATACACCTTGTACAGTGTGTCCCATAGCTGCTTGGTGGTCTCACAGTAGGAGTAAGACTCCATGATTGAGGGTTCAAGGGAGCTAAGGAGAGCTGAGAGCACCATGAGGTCTTCTTGGCCCCATTTATCTTCATCAGCTTCTTCCTCTCCTCCTTCTCTTTCCCTTTTTCTCCTTGGTCAGTAGGCTCTTGGAAGGCGCTTCAGTTGTGGCATACTTCCATAGTCCTTTGCCTCCAAGGGCTCTCTTCACCATCCTGGCCCAGAAGAGATAGTTAATCCCTTTCAAAGGTCACAGGAATGTTGAGATGCTTGTGGTTGTTGTTGTTTTCATCCATCTTGCTTCCAAATCGCCAAGAACAGGAGAGAGAAAGTTGAAATATGGATTTGAAACAAGAACAGCAAAATCAGAGTAATTGCGGAAGTAAAAGAAGTAGGTTCAAGAGCTTTGATGCTCTGATACCATGATGATTTGTATGAATTAGTAAGAGAAGTAGTGAGAATTAAAAGAAATATTATGAGGATTGATGAACTCGCGAGAGAGAGTGAGAGAGAGAGAGTATCAAAGAGTAAAGAGGAATATATTTCCCTTGTATTGATTTAGGTCTGGTTACAACCTTAATATAGGCCAGAAGTAATCACGACTTGACAATGAGAAAATAATAAAACAAAGCATGTCACACAGAACTAATAAAGAATTGAGAAGAGTCCAAAATGCTGTGTCTTCGCGGATCAGAGTGAAAGTGACCTGACCCAACGGTTGTCTTGGTCTCTTCACATTAACCAATCACGTGACTAAGCTCCCCAACGTTCTGATTGCTGGTCAAGACCTATCTGATCGAGTTCCTCCTTTATTTGAACTTTACTATCTTCATTTCTTGACTTGCACTTCTCGTTGGGTACATTAGGTTGTACGGAATAGCTTATAACCAAGGTAACTCTTCCTTTAGTTTAATCCGCATACACAGCTTCCCTCTCTTTCTTTATATCACTTCTTCTCATGTCTTGCTTCATATACTCTTGTCAAGATTGATCAACTCCTTTTATTGCTTCATGTCAACAAAAAAAGTGATCCTGCAAAACCTTGAGAGTCTTGGCAATACCAAAGTGTCCCATTAAACTTCCTCCATGGGATTCCCTGACAAATAAATCTCTTAAAGAACAGTTAGGCACACACAGTCTATTATCATAGAATAAGAACCCATCCTGCCTAAAGTAATGCCCAGCAGCATACTTCTCACACGATTTATAAGCTTCCTGAAAGTCAGAGTCAGTTGCATACATATCTTTAAGTTGTTCAAATCCTAGCAACTTAGCATCAAGAGTATTCAAGAGGGTATACCTTCTGGATAGTGCATCAGCAACTATATTTTACTTACCTTGTTTGTATTTGATTACATAAGGAAAGGTTTCAATGAACTCGACCCATCTTGCATGTCTCTTGCTGAGCTTATTCTGGCCCTTGAGGTACTTGAGAGATTCATGATCAGTGTGTATGACAAACTCCTTGGGCCATAGATAGTGTTGCCAGGTCTGCAAAAGCCTTACTAAAGCATAGAGTTCCTTGTCGTAGGTAGCATAGTTGAGAGTTGCTCCTCCAAGTTTTTCACTGAAGTATGCTATGGGTCTTCTTTCCTGCATAAGCACAGCACCAATACCAATTCCTGAGGCATCACATTCTATTTCAAAAGTTTTATTAAAGTCAGGAAGTATGAGAAGAGGGGCATGAGTAAGCTTCTCTTTTAGGCATTGAAAGGCAAGTTCTTGTGCTTCTCCCCATTTGAAACCGACTTCCTTCTTGATCACTTCAGTCAAAGGAGCTGCTATGGTGCTAAAGTCCCTCACAAATCGTCGGTAGAAACCAGCTAACCCATGGAAGCTTCTTACTTCACTTATGGTCCTAGGAATTGGCCACTCTTGTATAGCTTTTACCTTCTCCTGGTCCACCTTTACTCCATCTGCACTCACAACAAAACCTAGGAAGACCAAGTTATCCGTACAGAAAGTGCACTTTTTGAGGTTAGCAAAGAGCTTTTCTTTTCTCAAAACATCAAGAACAGTCCTAAGATGAACTATATGCTCTTCTAAGCTCTTAGAGTACACAAGGATATCATCAAAATACACTACCACGAACAATCCTATAAAGGATCTAAGCACATGATTCATCAATCTCATAAAAGTACTAGGAGCATTAGTTAAGCCAAAGGGCATCACTAACCCACTCATACAAACCATGCTTAGTCTTAAAGGCTGTTTTCCACTCATCTCCCTCTTTCATCCTAATTTGATGATATCCACTTTTCAAATCTATCTTAGAAAAGATGCTAGAACCATGCAACTCATCAAGCATATCATCTAATCTAGGAATAGGGTGGCGATACTTCACTGTTATATTGTTGATTGCTCACAATCAAACACACATGCGCCAGCTTCCATCCTTCTTGGGTACAAGGAGCACTGGTACAGCACAAGGACTCATGCTCTCACGGATGTGGCCTTTCTCCATCAACTCCTCAACCTGTCTTTGTAGCTCCTTAGTCTCCACTGGATTAGTTTTGTATGCTGGTCTGTTAGGAAGAGTAGCTCCTGGCACAAAATCAATCTGATGCTCAATCCCACGGATAGGTGGTAGACCTATGGGATTATCTTCTGGAAATACATCTCCAAATTCCTGTAAAAGAGCTAACATCTCACTCGGATACACCGGTGTACACTCAGTTAGATTCAAAAGAATTTCTTTAAAAACAAGCAATAGAACAGGCTGGTTAGAGTGAAGAGATCTTTTGATATCACCAGATTTGGCATAGAAGTTGTGCTGCTTGTTCTTCTCTGGTTTGAGATCGATTTCTTTCTTCTTTTGAAGCTGCAACTGATCTTGATGCACTTCCTTAGGAGTCAGAGGCACCAGAGTAGTCTTCCTACCATTGAACTCAAAAGAATGCTTATTTGCAAAGCCATCATGTGTGACTTTTCTATCAAATTGCCACGGCCTACCAAGCAAGATGTGACTTGCTTCCATTGGTATCACATCACATAGAATCTCATCTTCATACCTACCAATGGAGAATGGTACAGAGACTTGTGTGGATACTCTCATCTCACCCTTTTCATTAAGCCACTGCAGCCGGTAAGGTTTAGGATGTTTCTGAGTTTCTAATCCAAGCTTTCTTCACCATGGTCTCACTAGCAACATTAACACAGCTCCCACCATCAATGATCAGGCTACATATCTTCCCTTGAACCATGCAGCGTGTGTAGAACAAGTTCTCTCTCTGCTCAAGCTCTACGGTTTTATTTTGCAAGCTGAGAGTCCTTCTTGCAACCAACAATCTTCCCTGAACTGGTTCTTCTTCATACTCTTCATCTGAAAGCTCCTGATCATCCTCAAGCTTCTCATCCTGAGATTCATACTCTCCATTGTCCAAGAGGATCATGACTCGCTTGTTAGTGCACTCATTAGCATAGTGACCACGCCCTTGACATTTGAAACACTTGACATCCCTGGCTCGTGAAGAAGTAGCTTCAGTTTTCCCTTTGTCTTTGCTGTTAGTACTGCCTGGCTTGGTATCTTCTTTGGCTGAAGCTTATTATCCTTATGATAAGCTGGTTTCTCATCTTTAGCCTGCTGATACTTGCTGGTGCCATAGCTTCCTCGTGACTGATGCTTTCTCTTAACTTGCTGCTCCACCAGAATCGCTTTGTGTAGCATCTCTTCTAGCTCAACATAGTGTTGCATCTCTACATTGTCTTGTATCTCACGGTTAAGTCCTCCAAGGAACCGAGCCATAGTAGCCTCTCTATCTTCTGATATGCAAGCTCTCAACATCAACAACTCCATCTCTTGGAAGTACTCTTCTACTGATCGTGATCCTTGTGTGAGCTTTTCTTAGTCTTTGATGGAGATCACGATGGTAATGGTTTGGCACAAACCTCCTGCGCATCACAGCTTTCATCTCAGCCCAAGTCTCAATAGGGTACTCACCATTACGCCTTTTGTTTGTAACCAACTGATCCCACCAGCTCAAGGCATAATCATAGAATTCAGTAGCAGCCACTTGAATCTTCTTAAGCTCAGTGTAGTGTTGACAGTTGAAAACTAGCTCAATCTTCTTCTCCCACTCAAGATAAGCATCTGGATCAGCCTTGCCATGGAAAGGAGGGATTTTTAGCTTCAATCCAGCTAGTTCATTGCGTGGACGATGCTCACGCCTGTGCCTTCGGTTGCTACGGCTGCTGTGTCTAGAGTCTGAGCTGTGCCGTTCTCTTTCATAGTAGTTGTCAGTCTCTTCTGAACCATCATGCTCTCTTCTAGCCGGTTCTCGTCGGTTCTGCCTTGGATCACGTCTAGGTTCTGAAGACTGAGCATCAAGCTCTTCGCGGAAGGTACCCAATCTTGTTTCCATCATAGTGTGCATACGGCGAGTTAAAGCTTCAAGCAAAGCTTTATGCTCTAGACTAACACCTGCATCCTCTTCTTCATCTCCAGCCATAGTACCTGAGATAAACAGAAGCAACCAGTAAATAGTTCAAGAAACAAAACAAAACTAAATAGATTCAAATAAGGAAACAACAAATGATGATAGAACTTGAGCAACACGGATCAGGTTTGAATTTAAAAAACTCTTTCCACACTTACACCAATAGATCAAGTTCAACAAATGATGATATGACTCAACAATCACAGATCTATGGATATAAGAACAGATCGAATCAAGCAAACACAAACAACTTATAGATCTAGAAGTTTCAAAAACGTAGACAACAAGAATATGAATGGACTCTTTAGAAATCCTAGTCGAAATACTTAGATCTATCAGTTCTGAGACAAACATACACAGATCTAGCAATAGTGATGAAATAGATGAACAGATCTATAAGAAAAATCGAGTAAACAACAACTTCCCCAAGCCAGAGTTGCTCTGATACCACTTGATACACTCCTAGGATGCTTCTCTGGTTATATGGGGGATAGATCCTTGCAAGGACGAATCAGAGACTCAAGTTCTTCAAGGGGTGTGGGATGAATGGTGACACAAGAGATGTGAAAGTGCTCTTGATACTCCTAGATGCCTAGTTCGGATATGACACACCGAAGAAGAGATCCTTGGGCTGTTGGATATTACACACCAACAAGATCACTCGCCGACTTGATAACAAGAAGAAGAGAGAACAAGAGATAAAGGTTTTGTGAAAAGATAACTTGATAGGTATTAGGGTTTGCGGACACAACATATATATAGGCTGAGACTTGTACATGCACAAGCTCAAATAAAGGAACATACTCCTTGTGTTTCAAATAAAGGGAAATAAAAAGAAACCATAGTCTAAAATATAACATAAGATAAATATGCATCCGAGATGCACCCATGATACATCATCTAGGAGATGTGTAAGTGAACTTGATGCCTCATTAAAAACCTTAGATAGAAAACCCAGTGGGACAAAAATATCTAAGGGAAAAAGAGTACACCAAGCCACTTGCCTAGATGATGATCAGCTTGATGGTGATGTCGCTTGAATGGTGATAAGTGTGTCTTGGTTGATCAAGCTTCTTCCAAGACCTTCTTCTTGCTTCCAGGCTATCATGAGTAATCCTCCAATGGCTTTCTTGAGTTGTCTACTCCTTGAACGAGTAATAGGACCTTTCTGGTATGGTTAAGACATCTTCAGCAGCTGGCTCATCTAGCATCACATTGTCTTCATGAGTTGGCTGGTCCATGATCACATCAAATCTGGATATAAAGTGGGATATCTTCTTACTCACAACTCCTGTGAGATTTATTCAACCTCCTGGTTATTCTCCACTGATTAGTGGTTCCCAATCAAGCTTTATATATTGGTTCATCCTGGTTGATAAGAATCATGAAGATATTGACATATGCCGAACAGGCTAATCTGGAATCATCTGGATAGAAAGTGGGATATCTTCTTCCTCACAACTCCTATGAGATTTATTCAACTTCCTGGTTATTCTCCACTGATTAGTGGTTCCAAATAAAGCTTCTTAGATCGTGGTTCATCCTGGTTTGATAAGAATCATGAAGATATTGCCATATGTCCGAACAGGCTAATCTGGAATCATCTGGATAGAAAGTGGGATATCTTCTTACTCACAACTCCTATGAGATTTATTCAACTTCCTGGTTATTCTCCACTGATTAGTGGTTCCAAATAAAGCTTCTTAGATCGTGGTTCATCCTGGTTTGATAAGAATCATGAAGATATTGCCATATGTCCGAACAGGCTAATCTGGAATCATCTGGATAGAAAGTGGGATATCTTCTTACTCACAACTCCTATGAGATTTATTCAACTTCCTGGTTATTCTCCACTGATTAGTGGTTCCAAATAAAGCTTCTTAGATCGTGGTTCATCCTGGTTTGATAAGAATCATGAAGATAATGCATATGTCCGAACAGGCAAATCTGGAATCATCTGGATAGAAGGTGGGATATCTTCTTACTCACAACACTTATGAGATTTATTCAACTTCCTGGTTATTCTCCACTGATTAGTGGTTCCAAATAAAGCTTCTTAGATCGTGGTTCATCCTGGTTTGATAAGAATCATGAAGATAATGGCATATGTCCGAACAGGCTAATCTGGAATCATCTGGATAGAAGGTGGGATATCTTCTTGCTCACAACACTTATGAGATTTATTCAACTTCCTGGTTATTCTCCACTGATTAGTGGTTCCAAATAAAGCTTCTTAGATCGTGGTTCATCCTGGTTTGATAAGAATCATGAAGATATTGCCATATGTCCGAACAGGCTAATCTGGAATCATCTGGATAGAAAGTGGGATATCTTCTTACTCACAACTCCTATGAGATTTATTCAACTTCCTGGTTATTCTCCACTGATTAGTGGTTCCAAATAAAGCTTCTTAGATCGTGGTTCATCCTGGTTTGATAAGAATCATGAAGATATTGCCATATGTCCGAACAGGCTAATCTGGAATCATCTGGATAGAAAGTGGGATATTCTTCTTACTCACAACTCCTATGAGATTTATTCAACTTCCTGGTTATTCTCCACTGATTAGTGGTTCCAAATAAAGCTTCTTAGATCGTGGTTCATCCTGGTTTGATAAGAATCATGAAGATAATGGCATATGTCCGAACAGGCTAATCTGGAATCATCTGGATAGAAAGGTGGGATATCTTCTGCTCACAACACTTATGAGATTTATTCAACTTCCTGGTATTCTCCACTGATTAGTGGTTCCAAATAAAGCTTCTTAGATCGTGGTTCATCCTGGTTTGATAAGAATCATGAAGATAATGGCATATGTCCGAACAGGCTAATCTGGAATCATCTGGATAGAAGGTGGGATATCTTCTTACTCACAACACTTATGAGATTTATTCAACTTCCTGGTTATTCTCCACTGATTAGTGGTTCCAAATAAAGCTTCTTAGATCGTGGTTCATCCTGGTTTGATAAGAATCATGAAGATATTGCCATATGTCCGAACAGGCTAATCTGGAATCATCTGGATAGAAAGTGGGATATCTCTTACTCACAACTCCTATGAGATTTATTCAACTTCCTGGTTATTCTCCACTGATTAGTGGTTCCAAATAAAGCTTCTTAGATCGTGGTTCATCCTGGTTTGATAAGAATCATGAAGATATTGCCATATGTCCGAACAGGCTAATCTGGAATCATCTGGATAGAAAGTGGGATATCTTCTTACTCACAACTCCTATGAGATTTATTCAACTTCCTGGTTATTCTCCACTGATTAGTGGTTCCAAATAAAGCTTCTTAGATCGTGGTTCATCCTGGTTTGATAAGAATCATGAAGATATTGCCATATGTCCGAACAGGCTAATCTGGAATCATCTGGATAGAAAGTGGGATATCTCTTACTCACAACTCCTATGAGATTTATTCAACTTCCTGGTTATTCTCCACTGATTAGTGGTTCCAAATAAAGCTTCTTAGATCGTGGTTCATCCTTTGATAAGAATCATGAAGATATTGCCATATGTCCGAACAGGCTAATCTGGAATCATCTGGATAGAAAGTGGGATATCTTCTTACTCACAACTCCTATGAGATTTATTCAACTTCCTGGTTATTCTCCACTGATTAGTGGTTCCAAATAAAGCTTCTTAGATCGTGGTTCATCCTGGTTTGATAAGAATCATGAAGATATTGCCATATATGCCGAACAGGCTAATCTGGAATCATCTGGATAGAAAGTGGGATATCTTCTTACTCACAACTCCATGAGATTTATTCAACTTCCTGGTTATTCTCCACTGATTAGTGGTTCCAAATAAAGCTTCTTAGATCGTGGTTCATCCTGGTTTGATAAGAATCATGAAGATATTGCCATATGTCCGAACAGGCTAATCTGGAAATCATCTGGATAGAAAGTGGGATATCTTCTTACTCACAACTCCTATGAGATTTATTCAACTTCCTGTTATTCTCCACTGATTAGTGGTTCCAAATAAAGCTTCTTAGATCGTGGTTCATCCTGGTTTGATAGAATCATGAAGATATTGCCATATGTCCGAACAGGCTAATCTGGAATCATCTGGATAGAAAGTGGGATATCTTCTTGCTCACAACTCTTATGAGATTTATTCAACTTCCTGGTTATTTCTCCACTGATTAGTGGTTCCAAATAAAGCTTCTTAGATCGTGGTTCATCCTGGTTTGATAAGAATCATGAAGATAAGGCATATGTCCGAACAGGCTAATCTGGAATCATCTGGATAGAAAGTGGGATATCTTCTTGCTCACAACACTTAAGATTTATTCAACTTCCTGGTTATTCTCCACTGATTAGTGGTTCCAAAATAAAGCTTCTTAGATCGTGGTTCATCCTGGTTTGATAAGAACATGAAGATATTGCCAATGTCCGAACAGGCTAATCTGGAATCATCTGGTATAGAAAGTGGG
>NW_026617654.1:0-16039 GCF_000801105.2 Raphanus sativus
AAGCTTCTTAGATCGTGGTTCATCCTGGTTTGATAAGAATCATGAAGATATTGCATATGTCCGAACAGGCTAATCTGGAATCATCTGGATTAGACAGTGGGATACTTCTTACTCACAACTCCTATGAGATTTATTCAACTTCCCTGGTTATTCTCACTGATTAGTGGTTCCAAATAAAGCTTCTTAGATCAGTGTTCTCCTGGTTTGATAAGAATCATGAAGATATTGCCATGTGTCCGAACAGGCAATGCTTAAATCATCTGATAAGAAAGTGGGATATCTTCTTACTCACAAACTCCTATGAGATTTATTCAACTTCCTTTACTCTGCACTGTGGTGTTCCCAAATAAAGCTTCTTAGATCGTGGTTCATCCTGGTTTGATAAGAATCATGAGATATTGCCATATGTCCGAACAGGCTAATCTGGAATCATCTGGATAGAAAGTGGGATATCTTCCTTCTTTCACAACTCCTATGAGATTTATTCAACTTCCTGGTTATTCTCCACTGATTAGTGGTTCCAATAAAGCTTCTAGATCGTGGTTCATCCTGGTTTGATAAGAATCATGAAGATATTGCCATATGTCCGAACAGGCTAATCTGGAATCATCTGGATAGAAAGTGGGATATCTTCTTACTCACAACTCCTATGAGATTTATTCAACTTCCTGGTTATTCTCCACTGATTAGTGGGTTCCAAATAAAGCTTCTTAGATCGTGGTTCATCCTGGTTTGATAAGAATCATGAAGATATTGCCATATGTCCGAACAGGCTAATCTGGAATCATCTGGATAGAAAGTGGGATATCTTCTTACTCACAACTCCTATGAGATTTATTTCAACTTCCTGGTTATTCTCCACGATTAGTGTTCCAAATAAAGCTTCTTAGATCGTGGTTCATCCTGGTTTGATAAGAATCATGAAGATATTGCCATATGTCCGAACAGGCTAATCTGGAATCATCTGGATAGAAAGTGGGATATCTTCTTACTCACAACTCCTATGAGATTTATTCAACTTCCTGGTTATTCTCCACTGATTAGTGGTTCCAAATAAAGCTTCTTAGATCGTGGTTCATCCTGGTTTGATAAGAATCATGAAGATAATTGCCATATGTCCGAACAGGCTAATCTGGAATCATCTGGATAGAAGTGGGATATCTTCTTACTCACAACCTATGAGATTTATTCAACTTCCTGGTTATTCTCCACTGATTAGTGGTTCCAAATAAAGCTTCTTAGATCGTGGTTCATCCTGGTTTGATAAGAATCATGAAGATATTGCCATATGTCCGAACAGGCTAATCTGGAATCATCTGGATAGAAAGTGGGATATCTTTACTCACAACTCCTATGAGATTTATTCAACTTCCTGGTTATTCTCCACTGATTAGTGGTTCCAAATAAAGCTTCTTAGATCGTGGTTCATCCTGGTTTGATAAGAATCATGAAGATATTGCCATATGTCCGAACAGGCTAATCTGGAATCATCTGGATAGAAAGTGGGATATCTTCTTACTCACAACTCCTATGAGATTTATTCAACTTCCTGGTTATTCTCCACTGATTAGTGGTTCCAAATAAAGCTTCTTAGATCGTGGTTCATCCTGGTTTGATAAGAATCATGAAGATAATGGCATATGTCCGAACAGGCTAATCTGGAATCATCTGGATAGAAAGTGGGATATCTTCTTACTCACAACTCCTATGAGATTTATTCAACTTCCTGGTTATTCTCCACTGATTAGTGGTTCCAAATAAAGCTTCTTAGATCGTGGTTCATCCTGGTTTGATAAGAATCATGAAGATATTGCCATATGTCCGAACAGGCTAATCTGGAATCATCTGGATAGAAAGTGGGATATCTTCTTACTCACAACTCCTATGAGATTTATTCAACTTCCTGGTTATTCTCCACTGATTAGTGGTTCCAAATAAAGCTTCTTAGATCGTGGTTCATCCTGGTTTGATAAGAATCATGAAGATATTGCCATATGTCCGAACAGGCTAATCTGGAATCATCTGGATAGAAAGTGGGATATCTTCTTACTCACAACTCCTATGAGATTTATTCAACTTCCTGGTTATTCTCCACTGATTAGTGGTTCCAAATAAAGCTTCTTAGATCGTGGTTCATCCTGGTTTGATAAGAATCATGAAGATAATGGCATATGTCCGAACAGGCTAATCTGGAATCATAGTGTTAACTTGAAGAATAGAAATGGAGTGAAAGGAGAAGTATGGAGGAGTTTGGATTAGGTGCAAAGATAGGGCAAGTCTTACAGAGATTGTCTATCAAGCTTTAGGAGTGTCTAAAGAGCTCCAGAAGTGTCTTAAGGGCTGTGCAAAGATAGGGCCAAGTCCAGGAGGGACTTAGAAGTATGTTTGGGAGTAAATGGTTGAGTGTGCAAAGATAGGGTGAGGTCAGTACGGATTTGGTACGGACGTGTACGGACCGTACGGATCCGTACGGACCAGTTCGACCCAACATTGCATAACTTGACCATTTAAGAAGAAATGAAGTTGGTGCAAGAATAGGGCGCAAGGTACAAGTCCGGACATGATTAGAATGTATCAGGAAGGCTGTGTGCAAAGTCAGGGACTTAGTAACATTATCTGGTCATATGGAATCAAAAGAGAATCAAGAGAAGATGCTATGTGATAAGGAAGAGAGATGGCGCCAATGACAGGCTGGTATGGGCTGTAAAGAAGCAACAGTGCCAAGGCTGTGAAAAGAAGAAGCAATAGTGCCCATGTATCTGGTCAGATACAAGGGAAAGTTCAAGGGAGCCTCACAGCAACCAATCAGGCGCCAGTCTCCACATTGACCAGATTCAAATGAGCCAATGAAGCACCAGCAAGGGCACAGCCAATAAGACACACGACCAGACCAGCTTTCCATCTCATCCATCCATTCAAATTCAAGTTATATTAGCCATTAGATGTAGGTTAAGAGATTGCAAAGTGTAAAGCTCTTATATAAGCCTCATTGTGGCGATTTGTAACTCTTAAGAGAGTATGGGGGGAAAACCCCTCTCCTTCATAAAATAAAAGTATGTTCTTGAATCAGATACTTTAGTCTACCCCTTTCTTAGTCTTTTAATCTCTCCAAGTCTCCATTTCTGATTTGAGTTCATACTTGATCACTCATAAACACTGCCCTAAATCTATATCTCTTTAAATCACCTAAACAAATCTTTATCTTGCTCCATTGGAGTTGTTTACACACTCACACACATTTAGAGTTGAGATCTCTGTAAAACTCACATGGTATCAGAGCCAGGTTCATTAGAACTTGGTTCTTGCTTCCGCTGAAGCTCAAAGCTCTCCCCTCATGTCGTTTGAAGCAAGATGAAGCTCTATGGTTCATGCGGCTGTTCAACATCTCAAGTGGAAGATGTGTTCATCCTTGGTGTCCTGAAGCTGTCTGCTGCTGTTTCATACTCTCTCATGTCGCCCATGAAGAAGGAAGAAGCTTGGAAGCAATGGTGTATGAAGCGGTCTGATCAACCAAGCTTCAAAGCTGTATCCAAGCAAGTTCTTATTCACTGTCCTAGAAGAAAGGTGAAAGCTTTCAAGAGACACTGGTGTGGCGAGTTCAACATAGAGAAAGGTGGGGTCTTTGGCATGGAGGGTTCAAGAGAAAGGTTCATGGAAGAAGGAGAAGTTGGGCTCGAGACCAACAGCTCATGTTCTTGCCGTGAAGTCAAGTGGATCAGAGAACTAAAACAAGTTCTCTGGCTGTAAGGAAATCTCTTTCTCTTGTTTAAAGCTTGAGCATATGAACTGATTGTGTGTTGAGATGTGATTGAAAGCCTGAGGATGTGTTAAAGATTGCTAGATATGAATTGTTTAGAATCTGTCCCAGGATGCTTAATGAGTTTAGTTTGGTGATTAAGAGTTGTTATTTGAAACCGGTTCATAATGATTGTCTATTAGGGTGTTAGAAGTTGTCTAAACCTGTTAGCTTTCATGAATTGAAACCGATCTTAAAGTGGAGTGTTGAGTGATGTTGCTTGCAAAGATGTGGACTTGCTAATGCTTGTTTCAGTCTTGTGCATAGCTTGAGACATTGGAGATTAAACTTGATGATTAGTCAAGGTTTGATCTCAATGCTTGTTGTCTTATCTTTGCTGGAGTTTGAGTGTTGTTTCAGGTTCACAAGATGTGTTCTTTACTCACCATCCATCCGAGTAGAAGAGGAAGACTTGAAACCCATTGATGAAGCAATGGAGAGTGGCTTGTGTATCTGTCCGGTTGAGAAAGCGCAGCTGTGGGAAGTGATGCGCTCCTGGTCATGGCAAAGATACACAAGGAGAGGTCATCACTTAAGTCTTGAGGAGGCTGGTGACCTGGTGGCATTGAAGCTGGAGGCTATGGCAGATTGGTTGGCTTAAGCGCAGCTGTAGGTGGTGGTGCGCTCCCAATTTGAGGTCTTACTGAAGCTCACTTCAAGCTTGAACATCCTAGACTCAGTCAAGCTTGAGGTGGGGATTCAAGTGAGCTTCCATAAGATCTTGCAAGCTCAATGACCCGTTCCTCCTTATCATTGCAAGCATCGGAAGAAGGAGCCAGCCCGGGTTTAAGCAGTGGCGTGTTTACTCAAGAGATTGTTCAGAGCAGTCTTGGCTGTGTGTGAAGAAGGTTACTCTAGCAATGCGGTCTCTAGTGTGAGATGGTTGGAGAGTGAACTGAGGTATCCACCAGCATTCCATAAAGGGTGGCTAGTTATGAAGATGAGTTGGCAATGGTTTGTGTTCCAGATCATGAAGCCTTCAAACCGTCCAAGCTTGTTCTTTGCAAGAAGTATCAAGCTTGAGGGGGAGTATTAAAGAGGCTTCAATGATCAAGAGACTTCAGGCAGTGAGGGATTCAAGTGGCGAGTTAAAGCAAGCCACTCCTCACCATAGAAACAAGGGAGTAAACATGATCTTATACTTTACATTCTTTACATACTTTCATGATAGGTTTATCTCTTGAGGACTGATACACTTGTGGAATGATGTATCAGGTACTTGTATCTATCAAGGAGGATCTGGTGTGTCCGAGCACTTTAACCCAACAAGAAGTTGGGTGAAAGGGGGAGAGACCAAGATCGGTTCCAAAGAAGAGTACAAGGCATGGTGGTGATGTGCAAAGAGTATCAGCGAGTGCACATCACAAATGAGGCCATGATCCAGGGTCTTTGGATCCCTTACATTGTTGGTAAGGTACAAAGACCCACTGGCCAATCCCCAGGCCTTGAGGAACCTACTCTTTTTCCCTTACAAGGTTTTGTCCCAAAGGGTTTTCCTTGTAAGGTTTTTAATGAGGGGATTCTTCAAGGTTCCAAGCTTGACTTAGGATCTCCTAAGAGTCAAGCTTGAGGGGGAGTGTTAACTTGAAGAATAGAAATGGAGTGAAAGGAGAAGTATGGAGGAGTTTGGATTAGGTGCAAAGATAGGGCAAGTCTTACAGAGATTGTCTATCAAGCTTTAGGAGTGTCTAAAGAGCTCCAGAAGTGTCTTAAGGGCTGTGCAAAGATAGGGCCAAGTCCAGGAGGGACTTAGAAGTATGTTTGGGAGTAAATGGTTGAGTGTGCAAAGATAGGGTGAGGTCAGTACGGATTTGGTACGGACGTGTACGGACCGTACGGATCCGTACGGACCAGTTCGACCCAACATTGCATAACTTGACCATTTAAGAAGAAATGAAGTTGGTGCAAGAATAGGGCGCAAGGTACAAGTCCGGACATGATTAGAATGTATCAGGAAGGCTGTGTGCAAAGTCAGGGACTTAGTAACATTATCTGGTCATATGGAATCAAAAGAGAATCAAGAGAAGATGCTATGTGATAAGGAAGAGAGATGGCGCCAATGACAGGCTGGTATGGGCTGTAAAGAAGCAACAGTGCCAAGGCTGTGAAAAGAAGAAGCAATAGTGCCCATGTATCTGGTCAGATACAAGGGAAAGTTCAAGGGAGCCTCACAGCAACCAATCAGGCGCCAGTCTCCACATTGACCAGATTCAAATGAGCCAATGAAGCACCAGCAAGGGCACAGCCAATAAGACACACGACCAGACCAGCTTTCCATCTCATCCATCCATTCAAATTCAAGTTATATTAGCCATTAGATGTAGGTTAAGAGATTGCAAAGTGTAAAGCTCTTATATAAGCCTCATTGTGGCGATTTGTAACTCTTAAGAGAGTATGGGGGGAAAACCCCTCTCCTTCATAAAATAAAAGTATGTTCTTGAATCAGATACTTTAGTCTACCCCTTTCTTAGTCTTTTAATCTCTCCAAGTCTCCATTTCTGATTTGAGTTCATACTTGATCACTCATAAACACTGCCCTAAATCTATATCTCTTTAAATCACCTAAACAAATCTTTATCTTGCTCCATTGGAGTTGTTTACACACTCACACACATTTAGAGTTGAGATCTCTGTAAAACTCACAAACCTTTGGTGCTTGCATATGCTGGCTGGCTTGATTCACGGCAAAGCAGATGTCTGGTCTTGTAATGGTGAGATAGATCAGCTTCCCAACCATCCTTCTATAGAGTTTGAAATCGCCAAATGGTGTGTCTTCAAACTCCCCCTCACGCAATATCTTGTAACCCTCTTCAAGTGGTGTCTTGGCTACTCTTCCACCAAGCTCTCCTGCCTCATTTAAAAGATCAAGTGTGTACTTCCTTTGGCATAAGAAAAGCCCCTCTTTAGAGCGGCATATTTCTATCCCAAGGAAGTACTTAAGCTCTCCCAAATCTTTAATATCAAATGAGGATTTAAGAAAAGCTTTTGTTGAGATTATACCTTCCTTGTTGCTGCCAGTAATGATAATATCATCAACATAGATGAGGATTACAACAATGCCTTGCTTGCTGGTGAGAGTGAAGAGAGTATGGTCAGATTCTGATTTCACAAACCCTCTTCCATTAAGGGTTGTGCTAAGCTTGTGATACCAGGCTCTTGGTGATTGCTTCAATCCATAGATTGCCTTCTTCAATCTAAGTACATTTCCTGGTTTGACCATGTCTTCCATTCCTGGTGGTGGTCTCATGTAGACTTCATCTTCTAATTCTCCTTGAAGAAATGCATTCTTGACATCCATTTGCCAGAGATCCCATTCCAAGTTAACAGCCAAGGAGAGAACAACTCTTATGGTGTGAAGCTTAGCCACTGGTGCAAATGTATCCAAATAGTCTTCTCCATAGACTTGAGTGTACCCTCTTGCAACCAGCCTTGTCTTCTTCCTTTCTGGTTGTCCATTTGCTTTGTACTTGATAGTGAAGAGTAGGCGACTTGTTACTGCCTTCTTGCCTTTTGGAAGTTGAGTTTCAAACCATGTATCATTCTTGATCATAGCTCCTATCTCATCTCCCACTGATTCTCTCCACTCATCCAGTGCCATTGCTTCCTCATAGGTCTTTGGTATGTAAGCTTCATCTAGGTGAGTGATAAACGCCACATGTTCTTCTGGAAAGTATGCCAAGGAGCAGACTGCTTGAGTAGGATGAGCCACTGCATTGGAGTTGAAGTACACTCTAGTGCTGGTCCAGTTTGATGGATCCTTCCTCACCCTAGTACTTCTTCTCAATGGTTGAATCTGCTCTTCTACCACTGCTTCTTCCTGACCTTGATCACCATCAGATTCTGCTCCATCTTGATCATGTGTTGATGCTGAATCATTTGCTGGTGTTGATTCATGCTCACTGCCTCCCTCAGGATCAAGATGGACTGGTTCCACAACTGGTACTGGTTCTGATTCGCCATTATGCTCAGCAGCTGGTGTAGATGCTGATGGTGCTGGTACTGGCGCCACACTACTTTGAGGTAGACTGATTCCCAAACTCTCCATAATGGTTCTCAGGTTGTTTGCTCTATCAGATGGTCCTTGTGAGAGATCCCTAAGGTTTTCCCAGCTCTTCTCATCATAGTACCCCTTTGATTCTACAAACTTGACATCCCTTGAGACCATAACTCTTCTTGAATCTGGAATATAGCACTTGTACCCTTTCTGTGTGTGAGTATAGCCTATGAACATTCCCTTGACACTCTTGGCTTCCAGCTTATTTCTCTGTTCTCCTGGTGTCAAGACATAGCACACACAACCAAACACACGCAAGTGATCTAATGGAGGTGCGATGTTGTTTAATACCTGAAAGGGGGAGACATCTTTGAGAACTTTGGTGGGAATCCTGTTGATCAGATAGCAAGCTGTGATCACAGCATCTCCCCAAAACCGCTTTGGAACATTTGTATGAAACATCATGCTCCTTGCAACCTCCATAAGATGTCTATTCTTCCTCTCAGCAACTCCATTTTGTTGTGGTGTGTATGGGCAGCTTGTTTGATGAATGATGCCATGCTTTGCTAAGTGTTGTTTAAAGGCATTGCTAGTATACTCCCCACCATTATCAGACCTAAATATTTTGATCTTGGAATTGAAATGGTTAGTTACATAGTTTTGGAAGTTAATAAAAGCTTCTAAAACTCTATCTTTGCTTTTAATCAGTGTGAGCCAAGTGTATTTTGATTTCTCATCTATGAATGTCACAAAATATTTATGGTTTTCTCTAGATGCACAAGGGGCAGTCCACACATCAGAATGCACTAGATCAAAACAATTTTCATAAACAGTCATAGATTGAGGAAAAACAGATTTGCAATGTTTGCCAAGAATACAAGCCTCACAAGATTCATTCTGAAAAGATAAATTAGGTAACAATAAGCTTAAAGCTCTAGCATGGGGATGGCCTAATCTAGCATGCCATAACACATTACTAGCTAAAACAGAATTCAAAGCAGTAGATAAATCTGATAAATTGGTATCTTCAAGCAAGTAAAGCTCTCCCTTGCTCACACCTTTTCCCAGCATCTTACTGGTCTTAATATCCTGAAAACAAACATCATTAGGACTGAAAATAACATTGCAATCCAGGTCATTAGTAACTCTTTTAACAGATAACAAATTTGATGTGAAGGAGGCATATAAAAGGCTTGAGAATCTTTGTTAAACAAGTTCAGATTTCCTACTCCCTCAATTGGAATTCTATCACCATTTGCAATCACAACACTACCTAGAGCAGGTTTAATATCACTAATCAGTCTAGCATCCCTAATCATATGGTGAGAAGCTCCTGAATCAATGATTAAAGGCCTAGCAGTGTGAGAAGCATTGTGTATAGAATTTAAAGCATTAATACTTTGGTTACCAGAATTTGCATTGAGGGCTTTGATCAAGGCCTCAATGTCTGACTTCCTGATGAATGCATCATCATGAGATGGCTGAGACATGGCGTGAGAGGTGGAGCCACCAGTATGTGCTGTAGAGACCAAGGCTCTCCCATCATCTCCTATGCGCATGGAGTTTGATGCTGGATGCTCTTGAGCTCTTGCTTCATGTGCTCTGGCCTGGCTGTACTTGTTAGCTGAGACAGGTCTGAGATGGGGGTGGAGGATCCAGCAGTTGGTCTTGGAGTGTCCACTCTTCTTGCAGTGCTCACAAGACACTGCCTTATCTCCTCCTCCTCTTGGTTTATAGTAAGCCTTGTTAGCTGCTGCACTCTCCATCTTCTCAGCCTTGTGTACCATAGATAACTCTCCTTTTCCACCACCAAAGAGTCCATCTGAGCCTATCTCCTTTTGTAGTTGAGCACACACTTCATCATAGCTTGGAAGCTCCTTGTCTCTTAGTATGTGCCTAACCACATCAGTGAAGCTTGGACTGAGTGTGAGAAGTAGTCCAAAGACTTTGTCTTGCTCACGCCTAGTCTCAAGTACTTCAGGGTCATTGGTGCTTGGTCTTAGCATCTCTAGCTCAGACCATAGCTGACTGTACTTCCCAAGGTGCTTGGTGAAGTCCCCTTCTTCTTGCTGTAAGTTGTTGATGGCTCTCTTCACTTCATAGATTCTGGTGAGGTTTGAAGTGTTGCCATAAACCCTTTGCAAAGTGTCCCACAACTGTTTTGGAGTTGTGCAGTGACAGTAAGTGTCCATAAGTGGACCATCAAGAGAGCTATGCAAGATAGACAGCACCATGAGATCTTCCTGAGCCCATTTGCCTTCATCTACCACTACAATCTCCTTGCCATCTTCTCCTTGGGTGATTTGCTTTGGAGCTGAGCTTGAAGTCACATGCTGCCAAAGTCCTCTTCCTCCAAGGGCTGTCATGGTCATCCTAGACCAGGTAATGTAGTTTCCTGGTCCCTTAAGTGTAACTGGAATCTTCACATGGTTGTAGCTCTCCATCCTTCAAGCTTGGCGCCAAGAAATATTTGAATTTTCAAGGCTGGGTTTGAGAGAAATAAATTCTAGAACTGAAAGGAATCAAGTCCAGAACAGATAAACTCTCAAGAAATAAATATAGGGACAGAGTAGAGTGAGCACAACTCAGAAAAGTGAAGAAAAATTCAAGAACACTCAAGAACACTCAAGAACACTCAAGAACACAGATTTATTACCCACTGGATAAAAGAAATCTGGAGAGTAAAGTGAGAAAATGAAACAGAAAATTAGTAGAGAATGAGTAAACAGAGTGATTTTGCGGAAGAGAAAGGTAATCAGGAGCTTATAGCTCTGATACCATGTTAGAAATCTCAAGAACAGAGTGAATAAATCAAGAACAAGTGAGAGAGAGTAAGAGAGAGAGAGTGACGATTTTGATGAGAGAAAAGAAGGAGAACTGTTTCCTTAGATTAATTGTTTGCAATGGTTACAATATTTAAAGACTTTACAATCAGGATGAAGACAAGAAGAATAAGATTAAAGAATGAAGCTGCAAGTCAGGGTGATAGTGACATGACCCAAACGGCTTCTTCCTTAAGTGGAACATGTGATCTTTCCCATATTTAAATTCAACCTTGCAGCCTGAAGCCTCCAACGGATATCTTGACTTCTGACCTCTCTCTTGTCGATTTAAATCAATGCCTTGCCTTCCAAACTAAGCTAGGTCTCCTTTGCTTACTTGTAGGTCAAGCATTGTACGGACAAGCTTGTAACTCAAGTTTGTATAGATCACAAAGTTCCAGCACGCCCTGATGCTCTTTCTTCTCTCTTCTTCCATTGTTTATGTCTTCAAACCAATAACCACGATCTAAGAAGCTTTATTTGGAACCACTAATCAGTGGAGAATAACCAGGAAGTTGAATAAATCTCATAGGAGTTGTGAGTAAGAAGATATCCCACCTTCTATCCAGATGATTCCAGATTAGCCTGTTCGGACATATGGCATTATCTTCATGATTCTTATCAAACCAGGATGAACCACGATCTAAGAAGCTTTATTTGGAACCACTAATCAGTGGAGAATAACCAGGAAGTTGAATAAATCTCATAGGAGTTGTGAGTAAGAAGATATCCCACTTTCTATCCAGATGATTCCAGATTAGCCTGTTCGGACATATGGCAATATCTTCATGATTCTTATCAAACCAGGATGAACCACGATCTAAGAAGCTTTATTTGGAACCACTAATCAGTGGAGAATAACCAGGAAGTTGAATAAATCTCATAGGAGTTGTGAGTAAGAAGATATCCCACTTTCTATCCAGATGATTCCAGATTAGCCTGTTCGGACATATGCCATTATCTTCATGATTCTTATCAAACCAGGATGAACCACGATCTAAGAAGCTTTATTTGGAACCACTAATCAGTGGAGAATAACCAGGAAGTTGAATAAATCTCATAGGAGTTGTGAGTAAGAAGATATCCCACTTTCTATCCAGATGATTCCAGATTAGCCTGTTCGGACATATGGCAATATCTTCATGATTCTTATCAAACCAGGATGAACCACGATCTAAGAAGCTTTATTTGGAACCACTAATCAGTGGAGAATAACCAGGAAGTTGAATAAATCTCATAAGTGTTTGAGTAAGAAGATATCCCACTTTCTATCCAGATGATTCCAGATTAGCCTGTTCGGACATATGCCAATATCTTCATGATTCTTATCAAACCAGGATGAACCACGATCTAAGAAGCTTTATTTGGAACCACTAATCAGTGGAGAATAACCAGGAAGTTGAATAAATCTCATAGGAGTTGTGAGTAAGAAGATATCCCACTTTCTATCCAGATGATTCCAGATTAGCCTGTTCGGACATATGGCAATATCTTCATGATTCTTATCAAACCAGGATGAACCACGATCTAAGAAGCTTTATTTGGAACCACTAATCAGTGGAGAATAACCAGGAAGTTGAATAAATCTCATAAGAGTTGTGAGTAAGAAGATATCCCACTTTCTATCCAGATGATTCCAGATTAGCCTGTTCGGACATATGCCAATATCTTCATGATTCTTATCAAACCAGGATGAACCACGATCTAAGAAGCTTTATTTGGAACCACTAATCAGTGGAGAATAACCAGGAAGTTGAATAAATCTCATAGGAGTTGTGAGTAAGAAGATATCCCACTTTCTATCCAGATGATTCCAGATTAGCCTGTTCGGACATATGCCATTATCTTCATGATTCTTATCAAACCAGGATGAACCACGATCTAAGAAGCTTTATTTGGAACCACTAATCAGTGGAGAATAACCAGGAAGTTGAATAAATCTCATAGGAGTTGTGAGTAAGAAGATATCCCACTTTCTATCCAGATGATTCCAGATTAGCCTGTTCGGACATATGCCATTATCTTCATGATTCTTATCAAACCAGGATGAACCACGATCTAAGAAGCTTTATTTGGAACCACTAATCAGTGGAGAATAACCAGGAAGTTGAATAAATCTCATAGGAGTTGTGAGTAAGAAGATATCCCACTTTCTATCCAGATGATTCCAGATTAGCCTGTTCGGACATATGCCATTATCTTCATGATTCTTATCAAACCAGGATGAACCACGATCTAAGAAGCTTTATTTGGAACCACTAATCAGTGGAGAATAACCAGGAAGTTGAATAAATCTCATAGGAGTTGTGAGTAAGAAGATATCCCACTTTCTATCCAGATGATTCCAGATTAGCCTGTTCGGACATATGCCATTATCTTCATGATTCTTATCAAACCAGGATGAACCACGATCTAAGAAGCTTTATTTGGAACCACTAATCAGTGGAGAATAACCAGGAAGTTGAATAAATCTCATAGGAGTTGTGAGTAAGAAGATATCCCACTTTCTATCCAGATGATTCCAGATTAGCCTGTTCGGACATATGGCAATATCTTCATGATTCTTATCAAACCAGGATGAACCACGATCTAAGAAGCTTTATTTGGAACCACTAATCAGTGGAGAATAACCAGGAAGTTGAATAAATCTCATAAGTGTTGTGAGTAAGAAGATATCCCACTTTCTATCCAGATGATTCCAGATTAGCCTGTTCGGACATATGCCAATATCTTCATGATTCTTATCAAACCAGGATGAACCACGATCTAAGAAGCTTTATTTGGAACCACTAATCAGTGGAGAATAACCAGGAAGTTGAATAAATCTCATAGGAGTTGTGAGTAAGAAGATATCCCACTTTCTATCCAGATGATTCCAGATTAGCCTGTTCGGACATATGCCATTATCTTCATGATTCTTATCAAACCAGGATGAACCACGATCTAAGAAGCTTTATTTGGAACCACTAATCAGTGGAGAATAACCAGGAAGTTGAATAAATCTCATAGGAGTTGTGAGTAAGAAGATATCCCACTTTCTATCCAGATGATTCCAGATTAGCCTGTTCGGACATATGGCAATATCTTCATGATTCTTATCAAACCAGGATGAACCACGATCTAAGAAGCTTTATTTGGAACCACTAATCAGTGGAGAATAACCAGGAAGTTGAATAAATCTCATAGGAGTTGTGAGTAAGAAGATATCCCACTTTCTATCCAGATGATTCCAGATTAGCCTGTTCGGACATATGGCAATATCTTCATGATTCTTATCAAACCAGGATGAACCACGATCTAAGAAGCTTTATTTGGAACCACTAATCAGTGGAGAATAACCAGGAAGTTGAATAAATCTCATAAGAGTTGTGAGTAAGAAGATATCCCACTTTCTATCCAGATGATTCCAGATTAGCCTGTTCGGACATATGCCAATATCTTCATGATTCTTATCAAACCAGGATGAACCACGATCTAAGAAGCTTTATTTGGAACCACTAATCAGTGGAGAATAACCAGGAAGTTGAATAAATCTCATAGGAGTTGTGAGTAAGAAGATATCCCACTTTCTATCCAGATGATTCCAGATTAGCCTGTTCGGACATATGGCAATATCTTCATGATTCTTATCAAACCAGGATGAACCACGATCTAAGAAGCTTTATTTGGAACCACTAATCAGTGGAGAATAACCAGGAAGTTGAATAAATCTCATAGGAGTTGTGAGTAAGAAGATATCCCACTTTCTATCCAGATGATTCCAGATTAGCCTGTTCGGACATATGGCAATATCTTCATGATTCTTATCAAACCAGGATGAACCACGATCTAAGAAGCTTTATTTGGAACCACTAATCAGTGGAGAATAACCAGGAAGTTGAATAAATCTCATAGGAGTTGTGAGTAAGAAGATATCCCACTTTCTATCCAGATGATTCCAGATTAGCCTGTTCGGACATATGGCAATATCTTCATGATTCTTATCAAACCAGGATGAACCACGATCTAAGAAGCTTTATTGGGAACCACTAATCAGTGGAGAATAACCAGGAAGTTGAATAAATCTCATAGGAGTTGTGAGTAAGAAGATATCCCACTTTCTATCCAGATGATTCCAGATTAGCCTGTTCGGACATATGGCAATATCTTCATGATTCTTATCAAACCAGGATGAACCACGATCTAAGAAGCTTTATTTGGAACCACTAATCAGTGGAGAATAACCAGGAAGTTGAATAAATCTCATAGGAGTTGTGAGTAAGAAGATATCCCACTTTCTATCCAGATGATTCCAGATTAGCCTGTTCGGACATATGGCAATATCTTCATGATTCTTATCAAACCAGGATGAACCACGATCTAAGAAGCTTTATTTGGAACCACTAATCAGTGGAGAATAACCAGGAAGTTGAATAAATCTCATAGGAGTTGTGAGTAAGAAGATATCCCACTTTCTATCCAGATGATTCCAGATTAGCCTGTTCGGACATATGGCAATATCTTCATGATTCTTATCAAACCAGGATGAACCACGATCTAAGAAGCTTTATTGGAACCACTAATCAGTGGAGAATAACCAGGAAGTTGAATAAATCTCATAGGAGTTGTGAGTAAGAAGATATCCCACTTTCTATCCAGATGATTCCAGATTAGCCTGTTCGGACATATGGCAATATCTTCATGATTCTTATCAAACCAGGATGAACCACGATCTAAGAAGCTTTATTTGGAACCACTAATCAGTGGAGAATAACCAGGAAGTTGAATAAATCTCATAGGAGTTGTGAGTAAGAAGATATCCCACTTTCTATCCAGATGATTCCAGATTAGCCTGTTCGGACATATGGCAATATCTTCATGATTCTTATCAAACCAGGATGAACCACGATCTAAGAAGCTTTATTTGGAACCACTAATCAGTGGAGAATAACCAGGAAGTTGAATAAATCTCATAGGAGTTGTGAGTAAGAAGATATCCCACTTCTATCCAGATGATTCCAGATTAGCCTGTTCGGACATATGGCAATATCTTCATGATTCTTATCAAACCAGGATGAACCACGATCTAAGAAGCTTTATTTGGAACCACTAATCAGTGGAGAATAACCAGGAAGTTGAAAAAATCTCATAGGAGTTGTGAGTAAGAAGATATCCCACTTTCTATCCAGATGATTCCAGATTAGCCTGTTCGGACATATGGCAATATCTTCATGATTCTTATCAAACCAGGATGAACCTATTGACATGAAGACATAAAAAAACAAGAGAAGAAGATTCATGTATTAGGAGTCATTTCAAGTTGAGCAACTTATCCAAACAAGTCTCTGGTCCGTACAAGTCTTGGAGTTCAAGTTATGCTATCTAAACCTAGAGTGACTTGGAAAGGCAAGGGAAGAGATGAGATAAACTCGCCAAGGAGTGAAGAAG